>NC_143257.1:84557306-84860337 GCF_984573655.1 Nuphar pumila
CCTAGTGAGTTATATTCAAAATCACTTAAAGAGTTTTTGCAAACCTATATAATTGTATTTCACATGACAACCCTTAGCTGAAAATTTTAATAGCCGATCAATGGATCATACACCAAGAATCGAATTTCTTATGAAATCAGTTCAGCAACTCTTCTCTTCCTGACAACAATGGATCCAGAACTCCTTCCTTAAGACTGCTTTCACCAAGGTTCCTTTCGGTTAATGATGGATGCAATGGGTGGCAAAATGACAAAGTTATGTACAAATATATATATGGAAGTGCTGCTGAACCCAATTGTGGAAAAAAAGAAGAAATGTGCAGGTGAAGTGCTAATGGAAGACCAGGTAACAGTGTACAGGGAACAATGATATAATGCTATGCTGAACTAGCCTGTGGCAGCCAAAGTGGGAATGGCTAGTGTTGGTTTAAAACATGTATTTGTAGTAGAAACTGTAATGTGATATGCATTGGGGTGTTGCATAGATGGTTTATCTTAAATCAACTGAAATTACCAATCACTAAGTTAATTTAGTATTAAAATAATGAATTTAGCTAATTACAAAGGGACCAATTAAGGCTTATTTACGAAATAGCTAAGTGCTCTAACTATGTAACAACTAACAATTTAACTAATTACTTAACCAACTAGCTGATCAATTTATTTGACTAATAGCTACCAATTTACTTAATTAACAACTAATGACATTTAATTAACCAACAGTAAAGATTGCAGGAAAAAGAATCAGTAGAAATCGCAATGAAATTCAGTTAAAAAAAAATCCTGTTGAACTCAGCAGTAACAACAAACCTAGTGAGCAAAAAAAAAAAGTTAACGATGTTCAGCAATGGGTAGATGACATACCTGATGAGCTGATCCTCCCTTGATTTCAGGTAACTGGTTGCAGGAGTTATTAATCTAGCTGAACTTTACAGATGCAAATGGTGCTGGGGCCACTTGCTGTTAATCAAGTGAGCTTTGCTTGGTCGATGATGAAACTTGAATATCTATAGCTTTTTATGTACGAAATCTGCCAGGTAGCATCCATTCTGCCCAAATCTTGATCATGCACCAAACCACTTTGTTATCTTCTGAGGTGAACCATAGCAGCAACAACTTCTCTAGCAGTTTGACATTCTAGCAGTGATTTATTTTCACTGGGCAAATTGATCACCAAATGAGGTCAGATTGAGCATACCACAATCAAATGGTGAAGCATCTCTTCCCTGGGGTACTGGTTGTTCACTTCATAAACAGGGCAATCATTCTCCAACTACGAGGCCACTTAACAACTTCTCTACTACCTAACCCTGCACCTAAAAGCCCTTGCATATATTCACGAGTTTTTTTTTTGTAATGCCTAATATGTACCAAACTCTTTGTTGTATCGGGTCCAATGGAACCAGACCAAAATTGTTTTGAAGCAGAGAACCACATTTATGGTAGCAGGATCTTTGTCCAGCTACCATATAATGTGACCAAGTTAATGCTGAATGAAATTGTGAATAGGATGGTTGTGTTGAATATGTATAAGTGTAGGACTGAAGTGTTATGATGTAGCAAAATTACACAGATAATGGTGTGCCAAATGCAATGGCTATACAGGTAAGATAGAGGATGTTATGCAAAATGGTGTCACAATGTAGGATGCCATTGCATTAACTGATGCTAATATACAATATGAAGAAAAGTGTTATTAGAGTGATAACAATGGATGAAAATATGACAACTGGTTGTTAGAACATACAAAGGCACTGAAGAACAGTGACACGGGTAGATGTAAGTATTGATATGTAATGTAATGCTGATGGGTGATGTGCAATGACAATTTCAACAAAGCAAAGTAGAATGGGTGATGTAGCCCATACCTGAACAAGCCTTTTTACATGCTATGAACTCAAGCCCCTCACGTGGGTCTTCTCCACTGATTCTAATATCATGCATAAAATGTACCTATAACATCGCGAAGCCAAAATTTATTCAATAAGTTCAGATTAAACACACCAACTAGAACAATGACTGAACAACAAATTGATCTACCTGCAGAAGTAATGCCACCATAGAAGGAAAATCCAAACAGCAGGTATATTAAAGTTCTGTCATCCTACCAGCAACGGGTTGAAAACTGAAACATGTTTCTCTTTTTATTCAAATAACTTTAAATCCCTGTCCAAAACCTTTCCTTCAGCGGATGTCTAACCTTACCGTGATGTATGGAGGGACAAGAGCCAAGTTCTGCTTATCATAGCAATTGGCACAGCAATCCACAGAGTATCTTCTAGTCTAGGGATCCCTTGATATGCAGATATTAACAAAAGACACCATTCAGAGAGGGGAAACTCGGTACCTTTGTAGGCTCCAAGAGCAAAATTGTCCCAGGGCAGTCAACGATTCTGGAAGCTTGGCTTTAGAACAACTAGGCCTCTGCTCTCAAACCATCCGATTGCATGCTTTACCAGCCAGTCGAAGTAAAATCTTATGATGACCAGGTGGATATCTCATAGCAAACCCACAATTTTATCTCTGAATCCATGGGTTTTCAAGGTGAATACGATCTCCAACCAGTGAATCGAGGTCTTTCATGGCAATAAATACCCACTTCTTAAGAGATCAATATAGGAAGGTGTGAAAATGAGAAGATATATATCATTTTGCAGTATGATTTTCATATTGATCTGAATGTTATCAACAATCAAGACTCAACAATTTCACCGTGATGTAGACAACCAAGAAAAAAACAAATAAACAAATGAATTAGAGCAACCTAGACTTTGGATGTCATGACGCATAGGGCATAGACTGCTGGTGTCTGAATCACAGACTTGTCCGTTTTCAGAGGATATTGAGCATTGTATAGTTGTTGGACCAATTGAACATCCAAAGACAATGTCCCTAAAGCTCTATTAGCAGCATATGTCCAGGCGTAAATGCACCTATGATGATATCAACTAGGAGAAATGCAACCTCGTAGCCCACAACTTACCGCAAGAAGCCTGATCAAAACAAGTAAATAAATGCAGGTTCTAAAAAAAAAATAGTAGGCATGCTTTCCTGCTAGAGAAGTCTCAAATAGCAGGGAAGCCAACGAGGTTTAGAAGGGGTTCTGTGAAGCAAATATTGTCCTTAATTGAGATAACGAAGAGGTATCCTGAAATGACTGTTTTATAGAGAAGCCCTTCATTCATTGCATCGCATGATAGATACAGGGGGAACTACAATATTGCCAAAATCCAAGTGCAATGGCCAAATAAATAAAAAAAAAAAAAAAATGAAATCACAAAACAAATAAACCCAAAATGTGAAGAGAAATGTTAGAACATGATCGTTCTTTGTATATGGCTTGTCTGCAACTCGATTTGCTATATGCGAATCAAGTTTGCAGAGGATGCGTTGATGGTTGGAGAGAAAGAAAATAAAAGAAATGAAGGAAAACTAAAAAAAAAAAAAATGGAAAGCAAATCCAGACAGAGGAACCAGAATGCTTCGTGTCAAGAAAACTCAAATTGAACCAAAACAGCAACATCAAAATCGTATACAAATGGGGAAACTGTAGTAGATATTAAGAGGAAACCAACAAGTGAATAAACTGCAGATTAGCAATCATACGAAAATATAAAATGTAAAGGAAAATGGAAGGAAATGTGCCAAATTGGGACTACTGTATTACTGTAGCCATGGGTGGATCGATCCTGCTATCTGCAGGTCGATCACACCTTGGAGGCTTTATGGTAAACAAAATATAAGAGATAGCAAAAGCTGTGAAGAGAGGAAATCTCATCGAAGGAAAAAGGAGAAGGTGCTGGTTACTTACCGTTTCCGATGCTTTAGAAAGAAACAAAAAAAAACCTTTCGATGAGAAACCCACTAGCAAGCAGCAAAAAAGGGGGTTGAGAAAAAGGGTTGTGGTAAAAAAAAACGATTAAGAGGATAGGGAAGCAGATGCGTGAACCACGAGGAGTTGAGAATGGATTTTGTGAAGGAGGAAATGGGGGCAGCGTAGAGGTGAAAAGCGATGAGAAGAGGGAAGAAGATGCGGGGGTGAGAAGCAGTTGAAAGAAACCGAAGGAAAGGCTATGCGGGGGTGAGGACGGATGGGAAGAAGGAGCCCTGCTTCCCTCCTTTTAAGGAAGGAGAGGAAAGTTCGTGAAGAGGGTTTAGGGTTTTGTGGTTGTTAGAGATGGGTGGTTTGGGAGGAAGAATGGAGGAGTGTGATGGAGGAGAGATAGGGTTTTAGTGGTTTGTGAATGGAAGCCGAGAAGGGGAGAGAGGCGAGAGTGAAGAGAGAAATGGAGGGGGGGGGGGGGGGGGGCGGCTATCTTTTCCTCTTTTTCCTTACGAAGGAAAAACCCTAAAAGGTTTTTGCAAAAGACTCCCTTCGGTTTTCAATTTTTTTACGAAAAAGGGGCTTCCGAGGTCTTTAGCAAAAAAAAAAAGAAAAATCGATTTTTACACTCATTTGGTTTTCTCATAATTTTCCCATTTTTTTTGGTTTTTGAGTTATCTTTCAATTTTTTTTTGTATTTTTAGAATAAAATCCTAAAGTTTGTGAGAAAACTAATTTTTTTGTGTTTTTGCAAAAATATTTACAAAAGGGGATTTTTTTGAGAATTTAAAAGCCATTTTGAGAAAATTTCTTCAGAAATGGGTTTGGATCCGGTTTTTGAGGAAATACGGATTTAAAACACTGGATTCGGATCCGGAATTAATTTTGAATATATCAATATGGAATTTAATTCAGAAAATCTGAAGAATGACTGAAATTTAGCTTTTAAATTGCTTTGATTTTCTCAGAAGATGGAATTAGGGGCAAAAGGGTCGTTTTGAAAATCTTTGAAAAATTTGGGGTGTTCACACGTTGGTTTCAAGTCACAAACATTGTTCGGTGTCTTTGATTCGGGTCCGCAGATGCGACACCCAAACCGTGGAGATGCTAATGTTATTCCCATAAGTTGGGAGTATCCTGGATTCCTTCTGTGACACGTAAGCATTAAGTATCCTAGCAAGGTATAAGCATACGATTGACCTTCGTGGCTTAGTTACATCCTTTCCTTCTGCAAGGGCGGCGATCCACTGTGGAAATGCGAATGTAATTCCCATACGTATAGGAATATCTTAGATTTCAATCTCAACACATAAGTGCACCAAATCGCGAGTCTTCTCTATAAGGGTGGTCTCATGTTACGTGAAACGCCAAAACAAGACCTCTGAAGTTTTGATCGATTTGAAATTGTGATGAGAAACTTGCAATGATTGTTTCAGTATGTTGTATTTAATTCTTAAACTCTTGCTTGTCTCTTGAAATTGACGAATTGTACACTCACATGCACATTATCATGTAATAGCATCATGTTTCTCAGTTACACAGTTGTATCATGCCTCTGTTCTTTATGTTATGAAATTGACGAAAAATCATGTTGCACTTTGCACACAGCACATCCTGACACTCATACTGAGTAGTGCGTACCTCAACTGGTACATTGCTTGAGGCATTGATGAGTGCACGAAGTGCACCTGCTTCATAAAATAAAAAGGCTGATACACAAAGTTTGAACACCATAGGGTATGAATAAACATTATGTTTGTTGGACTCGATTGGAGTCTCTGGGCAAGGGCCCCTCTGTCGTGAGTGAACTCACGTGTGACTATACCCTAAATTAGAAAAGAAATAATATTGTGTCAAGATCGCTTTCACGAGTGATATGCTCTTGTTAGCCATGTGAGGCTAAGCACGTGGATGGGTAGGCTAAGTCCTCGTTTGCGTACCCCGCGGGGACCACGAGGCATAAATTCCTCGTCAGGAGGTGTGACTGAACAATGAGCCTATGAAAGATAAACCTGCTTCACCCCATTCACAAAATGGTTCACCTTAGAGAGGGTGGATGGTACAACCTTGAGTGACTTGTCGTTACTATGACACATGTTTTGACATAAGTTGTAGCATCCTTTGACCTCCATTCACTCAGAGTCAGGGAGGTCGAGGTTGTATTTTTAGGACCTCACTACTGCAGTAGTATGGATTGCAATCCTTACCTATGCGAGAGTTTCTCTCAGCTGCGTGCTGCTCGCATGAGGTTTACTCGGTCTGTAGCATCCCCGGTTACCATATTAGAAATCGAATAACAGACGCCGGGTGTATGTCTGACAGAATGCGAGGTTCCTTCACATACCCGAAGGAGTAAGAAAAAGAGCTTAAAGACTAACCAATCACAACTGACATATTGTAATTGGTACTTTACTTGTTCAGCAGTTGTTTCAGTTCTCGTTACATTTCTTTACTGATCTTAGTTACTTGTTCAGCAGTTGTTTTAGTTCTTATTGTGTTTCCTTACTGCCGTTAGTTACTTGTTTTGCAGTTACTTCAGTTCGGTTATCTGTTTCACTTGGTTAGCACTTGTCACATATGCACTTACCAGACACTGACACATATACTTGTTATTTCATGTTATTGCTTCCTGTTTTTCCTGATAGAAATGAGATATATATTGTTGTTGTTTTTTCACCACCTTGCAAGAGGACTGACCCCATTTTATAGGTATGCAGGTGATGAATAGGTACGATGTTGATGCGATGACACACGATGGAGGCTTGGGAACCCACACTTAGCTGCTGATCTTGCTCCTGTTGGTTTGGGGTTTTGTTGGGATACATTCCCTATTTTGAGACTTGTTGTACTGTCACATTTTGTAACTTTTAAACTGTTGGGTTGTATACCCCTTTATATTTGTGATGGTACTTTTTAGTCATGTCTGTTGTACTTACCTGTGGCCATCCAGACTTGCGGCCTTGCCACCTTCTTTACCCTTTGTTTCCGCTATTTTTAGTAAAACCTTTCAAAAAAAAAAATTCCATAGAAAAATCTGAGGTTTTTCCAAGGTCGGGGTTTGGGGCGCCATAGAGCTTGGTATCAGAGCAGAGGTTAAGGGTGGTCCAAGGCTTCATCGTGCATCATCCATCGCACTGTAAGCATGATTAAATTTTATTTATCGGTATGTTCCATACTTCTTAGTTGGAATTGTGTGCTTGATTGTGTGTGTGTGGGTTAGATGTCGATGAACCCAAGCTACAAGAAGATTCTAGAAGCTCTCCAGAACTTGGTCCGAGGCGAGGAGTCTTTTGGTAGAGCTGTGCAACACCTAGTTCGTGGTGTGCACATGTTGGCACAATAGGCACCTCCTTGTGCTAGATGTCTTGTGGATCATGCGGGATAAATTTATCCCCGTGAATTGAGCGATTGCCCATATTGTGGTCTTTGGGGGCATATCGAGGAAGAATGCCAGACGAAGCTGCGAGATGAGCTCTGGAAGAGCAATGCTGATGACATCGACGATGTAACCTCGATCACTAGACCCGTTATGGTTAAAGTGGGCAGTCAGGATGGAGACAGGCATGGAGCGCCAGACTCTCCCCAGTATTCTCCTGAATCTTATCCTTATCCGGTTTCATCAGAGTACATGCCGGATCTTCCTGTGCCACCAGTACTGATGGAAGTCCAAGAGATATCTGATATGTTGTTGAGAACTCCTGCTTCTCCTCCTCGTATCAGGCCGTGACATTGTGGAAGTCGGAAGGACTACCGAGATTTTTATACTAGCAAGCCATGAAAATGTCATGTTATGTTGTTAGAGACACAGAGTGAGTGTTTTATTTTTTTTTGGGTCCTTGCTTAAGTTATTAGCAGTGTTTTGGTTAATCCTATCTAGATGAAGGGTGTTTCTGTCATGTAATGCATGCAATTTTTCTATTAATGCAATGAATTTTCTTACATTCAAGTACTTGTCTTGTTGCTTATGTATAATTTTTGCCTATTAAGATGGCATGACGTGCGCGTTGTGACGACCTTATGGAGACACTCAACAACCTCACTGAGGTGGTTGGCCGTCAAGCTGAGACGATGAGGAACATGGGGATCACATCCAGCAGACCGCCCAGGGACAGGAAACTTCTGCCCAAGTTCCTGCCATCGTAGTTCCATACAAGCAGTTTATGAGCATGAATCCTCCTTCGTTTGACGAAAAATCGACACCGAAAGCAGCGGAAGACTGGGTGCGAGAGATAGAACAAATCTTTCATGTTTTACAGGTGAGTGACGATCGAAAGGTTGATTTTGGGACGTATCGTCTCCAAAAAGATGTTGAGAGGTGGTGGGCTACCACCTAAGAGATCAAGTTTGATAATCAGCTGATCACGTGGGAACAATTTATGGAGGTTTTCTTTGCTGCATATTTCCTGGCTCATGAGAGGAGCAGGAAGATGCAGAAATCCCTTGACTTGCAGCAAGGAAGTTCGATGCTAGCAGAGTACGTCACTCATTTTCGTAGTCTTGAAAGATACTGCCCTAACCTGTATGTAACCGAGAAGGAGTGAGCATTGAAGTTTGCTTGAGGCCTGAAGCTAGTTTTGCGTACCAAGGTGTATACGCGTGCACCTACGACTGTGGACGAGGCTTTGGAGATAGCCTCACTTCTATAACATGATTGGTTAGAGTCCCAGAGGACACCAGCATTCAGAGGACAGCAGCAGCAGCAGCAAGGTCAAAAGAGTTGACCTAGAAAGCGTCAGTTCCAGAAACAACATGGTGGAAATAAGTTTCATCCACCTTTAAAGAAGAACAGAAACAACAACAACAACAACAACAAAAACCAACAACAATATCAGAATCGACGACCCCAGTACCAGCAGCAGCAACGCCAGTATCAACAGCCTCAGAGGTAGATCACAGCGGCAGGTTGTTCGAAGTATTCCGTCGATCATCGAGGACGACCTTGCCCACGTGACATGGGCAGATATCTTTATTGTGGCAAGATGGGTCAATATATCAAGGATAGCTGGAAGAAGCAATCAGACGATCAAAGGAGAAACACACCAGAGACATCTCAGCCGGTGCAACCAAAGAAACCTCAATCATACTAGCCACAACAACAGCATCAGCAGAAGCAGAGCAATCAGAAGACCATTGCAGGACGTGCTTACGCGGCAACCGTGGAGCAGGTGACCAAGGGCGAATTGGTCCAAGGTACTATTCTAGTCGCAGGACATGCAACCTTTACGTTATTTGATTGTGGTGCTTCACATTCTTTTATAGCTACCAGATTTGCTAGAACTTTGTCTTTGACCGTAGAGTCCTTGAATTACCAGTTGGAAATTCGTACTCCGACAGGTGATCAGTCCTTTTGTGATTCTTACATTCCGAGCATCGATGTGTCAGTTGCAGAGCAGAACCTGTCAGTTGATGTGATCCTACTAGACATAACTGAGTCCGATGTCATTCTAGGCATGGATTGGTTATTTGAGTATCATGCTCCAGTTTTCTGTCGAGAAGGCAAGGTTGTTCTTTTTCAACCTGATCGTCTTGTCTTGGAGATCAAGCTTCCTCGACCCTTGCGTGATAGCTGTTTGATTTCTTCCTTCAAGGCCCATAAGTATTTGTAGAATGGGGTACTGTATTTTTGGTCAGTATTACCCCAGTCGAACCTTAGATGGTCCCGATCGATGACTTAGACGTGGTTTAGGAGTTTCCCAATGTGTTTCCAAAGGAATTGCTTGGTTTACCCCCGAAAAAAGAGATCGAATTTTGCATCGAGTTGTTGCCTGGAACTACTCTTATTTCCAAGGTACCTTATCATATGGCTCCGACAAAGCTTGAGGAATTGAAGCGACAGTTGGAAGAACTTTTAGATCAGGGTTTCATTCGACCCAGTGCTTCTCCGTGGGGAGCACCAGTGTTGTTTGTAAAGAAGAAGGATGGATCTTTGAGGTTGTGCATTGACTATCAGATGCTCAACCAAGCGACGATTAAGAACAAATACCCGTTACCCAGGTTCGAAGATCTTTTTGATCAGTTGCAGAGAGCAAAGATTTTCTCGAAGATTGACCTCAGGTCAGGTTATCATCAGCTCCGTATTAGAGAGAAAGACATTGCGAAGATAGCTTTTCGAATGAGGTATGGTTTATACGAGTTCGTGGTGATGCATTTTGGCCTCACGAATGCACCAGCTGCATTCATGGATTTGATGAACCAGACTTTTCGTCCATTCGTGGATACGTTCGTGATCGTGTTTATTGACGACATCTTGATCTACTCAGATAATCCTGAGCAGCATCAAGAACACTTGCGTATTGTTTTGAGTATTCTCCGTGAGCATCGTTTGTTTGCCAAGTTCTCCAAGTGCGAGTTTTGTATTTTGGTCACGTGACATCCAAAGACGGAGTGTCAGTCGATCCAGCAAAGGTTGAAGCAGTTTTAGGCTGAAAACAACCTCAGAATGTGTCGAAGATTCACAGTTTTCTCGGGTTGGCAGGATATTACCGATGATTCATCCAAGACTTTTCGAGGGTTGCCTTACCATTGACAAAGCTTTTGCATAAAGGCATCAAATTCGAGTGGGATAACGCTTATGAAGACAATTTTCAGATCTTGAAGTCAAAGCTGACAACCTCGCCGGTGTTAGCTTTACTATCAAACAGAGTTGGTTTTGTGGTATACATAGACGCCTTTGGTACCGGATTGGGTTGTGTGCTAATGCAGCACGACAGGGTGATTGCTTATGCTTCTAGACAGTTGAAGACCCATGAAAGAAATTACCCGACACATGATTTGGAACTAGCAGCAATTGTGTTTGCTTTGAAATCGTAGCGACATTATTTGTTTGGAGAATCGTTTGAGGTCTTCTTAGACCACAAGAGTCTCAAATATCTATTCTCTCAGAAGGAATTGAACATGAGACAACGACGTTGGCTCGAGTTTATCAAGGATTACGACTTTACGTTGTCTTACCACCCTGGTAAGGCGAACGTAGTGGCAGATGCACTTAGTTGCAAATCGAGTGGTGTTCTGGCAAGTCTCGTGTGGAGCCAGAAACTGATTGGAGATTTTTTAGTTTGGAAGCCTTTTTTAGTTGGGAGCGAATCAATCAGATTGTCTGGTCTGACCATTCGATCAGAGTTTTTGCCTAGAATCGTAGAGGCTCAGAAGCTTGATGACCAATATGGTAAGTTTCTAGCCTTGACAAGACAAGCAAATACATTCTTCAGTGTGTCAGATGATGGAGGTATTCGTATGAGAGATCGACTTTGGGTTCCGAGCGACCCTGAGCTGAAGAAAAAAATTCTTGATGAAGCACACTTGTCGAGATATACGATTCATCTAGGCAAAATGAAGATGTTTAAGGATTTGCAACAAAAATATTGGTGGAACAGTATGAAGCGCAAGATAGTAGCGTACGTCGCGAGATGCTTGACTTGTCAGCAAGTCAAGGTGGAACACCAACATCCTGGTGGTTCCATACAGAGGATCGAGATTCTTCAATGGAAGTGGAAAGACGTTACGATGGATTTTGTGGTAGGTTTACCGCATACGAGATGTAAGCATGACGCGATTTGGGTAGTCGTGGACAGACTCACCAAGTCTGCCCATTTCTTACCTATCAGGATCAGTCAATCCCTTGAGAGTCTAGCTGACCTGTATGTCAGAGAGATTGTACGACTGCATGGTGTGCCGAGATCGATTATTTCTGATCGTGATCCCCGGTTCACATCGCGACTGTAGGGTCAATTGCAGTCTGCTTTGGGTACAAAGTTGAAGTTCAGTACAACTTTTCACCCTCAGACGGATGGACAATCCGAACGGACTATTCAGACGCTAGAAGACATGTTGCGAGCCTGTATGCTCGATTGGAAGGGTGGATGGGATTCACACCTATGTTTAGTTGAATTCACATACAATAACAGTTACCATGCTAGTATCGGGATGGCCCTGTATGAAGCATTGTATGGGAGACCTTGTCGATCACCGTCTTATTGGGATGATATCAGCGACAGATCTAGAGAATCACCGATTGTTCTTCAGCACTACACTCAGCAAGTGCAGAAGATCCAAGAATGCTTGAAGGCAGCGTAAGATAGTCAGAAAAGTTATGCCGATAAGAGACGACGTGAGTTATCTTTCGAAGTTGGTGATATGGTTTTTGTCAGAGTTTCACCGACCAAGAGTGTGTTTCATTTCGGTAAGAAAGAGAAGTTGAGTCCTATATACATTGGACCGTTCAAGATTTTGGCAAGGATCGGTGAAGTGGCATATCGTGTCGAGCTACCTCAACAGTATGCCCACATTCACAATGTTTTTCAAGTGTTGATGCTAAGGAAGTACATTCCTGACCCATCACACATCATTCGCTACGAAGATGTAGAAGTGTAGGAAGATCTGACTTTCACAGAACAACCTATTGAGATAGTTGATCGACGAGATCAGGTTTTGCATACCAAGACTATTCCGCTAGTTAAGGTACATTGGCAACACCATGGCATCGAAGAATGCACATGGGAACCAGAAGCAAGCATGAGAGAAAAATATCCAGAACTTTTTGTAACCTAATATGGGTGATTTCGCGGACAAAATCCTTTTCAAGAAGGGGAGGATGTATGGTCCATGATTAATTTTGAGGTAATGTTACGCAAATTGTGTTGTGATTGAGAATTTCTTGTTGAATTTGCCAATTTTCATATTTATACCTACATGGGGATACGAGTCAAAAATCCTGTAAGTTTACATTAAATAAGAATTGAGGGAAATCTATGACGAATTAACTTCCTTAATTTTTAGGGAAAGCTTATAATACGTATATTTGAGTTGTCCCCAAATTTGAGGTCCCAACGACGAAAAACCCCCGTCAGTGCATGTGATTTACATGTGATCACTTAGAGACTTAGCGAGGGCCTAAACGAGACCCATTTCGTGTGTAGAGGAGATTTTTCCTCTTGGTTAGGCTTGGAAAGACAATCACATAAAAAATTTAAAATAGAAATAATATATATGATGTAGATTATATAAATTTTTACTTAAATTGAAGGAAGTATTAATTATTTCTTTTTTTTAGTTGGTCAAGGGTCAACCAAGCCCATGGTCGACTACTTGAGTTGCTTTGGGATGGTTGTGGCCATGGGGGCCAGCTGGTCAAGGGCTGACTAGGTCTGGGCGGTGGCATGGAGCTAATAGCTCCACTTTGGTTTGAGGTGCCAGCCATGGGTTGGCCAAATGGGCGACAGCCCATGGCACCTTGGTAAATTCTCATTTGTAGCCTAAAAGAGTGCTCAATGTTTGGCTAGAGTGGGCGGCAGCCTAAGGGCTCCCCACGTAATTCTATTAAACTTTGATGGCTAGTGTGAAGGCCCTTGAAGGGCGTTTTTGAAAAAAAATGAGACTTTTTGAAAGAAGGACATGCATTGGCCGAATGGGGTGGCTACTCATTACTTTTTCAGAACTTGGTGGGGCGTGTTTGACCCCAACCACTCATCTATGACAGCATCAATCCTAGCCCTTGGTTTTCATGCATTGAGATATAAAAACTTTTAGTGAGAAGAGATAGAGCATTCCTTTGGAGTTGACGCCTAGGAGCTCCCTCTCTTCCCTCTCACCTCTCTCATTCTCTCTCCCATCCTTTCTCATATCTTTCTCCTAGCCGTGGGGTGTTCAGCCCTTGTTGAAGGAGGACCTTGCAGTCGTGACCTCCTTCCTTCTTCCGAACTTGAGAGGTGAAGTTACAACATTACGTTTTATATTTCATTCTTGCTGGAAAAAAAATGGAGTGTATGCCTCCTTGTGCATACAATTTATACATGAAACCAAGGGGTCGGTGGCATTCGAGCATGCACGTCCCATGGCGGAGTTAGTTAGTGCATTTCTTTACCCTTGTTTTCGTTTATTTTTGTATGTGGAGCACCTCTCTTCCCGGTCCATGGGATTCAAGGGCGTGATACCAACCGTGGGCTGCTGGCCATGTTCCTATTGAACTATTTTTTTTCTATTCTTGTCACTTATAAGCCTCAACCAGATTCCTTTTCCTTGTATTTTTGTGATGAAAGGGCTGCTCTTAGCCACGGGTTTGCACACACCTTCGCACCCACCAAAACGAGTTTCGGTGAGTCAATAACGCTGCACATGTTTTCAGCTTCTACATTTGGACTGTATTTTTTTTTATGGAAACCGACTAACCAGGTGTTCCCTGGTCCGAGCTGAGCTCGACCAGAGATACTTTTTCTTGGTTCTTGGCAGGCCACAATATATTATTATTTTTTAGTTTATCTTTGTGCTTGTTGGGCGTTTGACGTGTAGCCGACCACCGGGTACCAAAGGCACCCGGATGGTCTAGCCGGGTGGGTGAGCCTGTAACAGGTGCCCGACCTTTTTGGCATGGTGGTCCGAACCCATGGGTTCAGGCTCTTGGGTTTGAGTGGTCGGAAGGTCTGGTCCAGCAGACCAGACCCATTGGCTAACCCTGTATTTTCTTGTTTTGGAGCTGGGGCGCTCTGCGGGTTGCCCGCTGCTCAGTTTTGGTAGTCCAGATTTGGGGCATTCGTTTTGGCTGGGCTACTGGTCTGAACCGTGGGTTCAGACCAGTGCCACAGCAAACCTAGTAGTCTGGCTTAGGGGCCAGACCCCTACCCGGCTGCGGCACCTTGGGCTTGGCCCAGTTCCCTTTTTGTTGTAGCCGGGTGCAAGCCATCGGGTGCTAGGCACCCGGGCCACCCAATGGCTAACCCCCTTCAGTTCAGGTCTGAACCAAGGGTTCAAACCCATGTGAACCTTGACAGCAAGGTCTGGTCCTACGGACCAGACCCACGTCCTAACCCCAGTAGTACCCCAGCGCCACGAGGTTACCGGGTGTTGCCACCTTGGCAGCCCCTTTTCGGACCTACCCGATTTACCTAAGGGTTTGGTCTGAACCGTGAGTTCAGACCAAGACCCTTGGTGGCTCTAGCAGTCTGGTCTAGAGGACCAGACCTGCATATCCCTTCCAAACCTCCTTTAGCAGCAGGTCTGCGAGGGGCCACCGAGTGCTTAATTGCCCTCGGATCCCCTGCAACCTTTGGGTCCCACTAGTCGGATGTCACCATTGGTGACCAGTTAGACCTGCACGAGGCCTTTGCTAGTGGCCAAACAACAGCTTCGGTCCAGCCCGAATGGCCAGACCCGAACACCACCTTTTTCCCGCATCTATTGCAAATCGATTAGGGCCCCAAACATGGGAATTCGGTTGCGAGCAATCAGCTAGCACGTACGCGGGTGCATGTGTACATATACAGGTACAATATGTAAATATATATATATATATATATATATATATATATATATATATATATATATATATATATATATATATATTGTAGGGTCGGGTGATTTGGTGTGACTACTTACGAGAAACTAACTAGACACGTGGCATCCTTGTGCTTTGTCCAAGTGTTTCTGCGACAACCTTTACACTCCAATGTGAGTGTGAGTCACATAAGTGTTTTACCTAAAAGACTGTCTAGTCTGATGGCCCAAAAATCTTGTCAGTAGGTCCGTAGTGGACCTCGTACTTCCTTGGTTTCCATTTCGGTTGACTAGTTGTGTACGCGGGTAAACACTGTTGCTAACCCCACATGTATAGAGCCTACGTTGGTTTCAAGTCACGAACATTGTTCGGTGTCTTTGATTCGGGTCCGCAGGCACGGCACCCAAACCATGGAGATGCTAATGTTATTCTCATAACTTAGGAGTATCCTGGATTCCTTCCGTGACACGTAAGCATTAAGTATCCTAGCAAGGTATAAGCATACGATTGACCTTCGTGGCTTAGTTACATCCTTTCCTCCTGCAAGGGCGGCGATCCACCATGGAAATGCTAATGTAATTCCCATACGTATGGGAATATCTTAGATTTCAATCTCAACACATAAGTGCACCAAATCATGAGTCTTCTCTATAAGGGTGGTCTCATGTTACGTGAAACGCCAAAACAAGACCTCTGAAGTTCTGATCGATTTGAAATTGTGATGAGAAACTTGCAATGATTGTTTCAGTATGTTGTATTTAATTCTTAAACTCTTGCTTGTCTCTTGAAATTGACGAATTGTACACTCACATGCACATTATCATGTAATAGCATCATGTTTCTCAGTTACACAGTTGTATCATGCCTCTGTTCTTTATGTTATGAAATTGACGAAAAATCATGTTGCACTTTGCATAAAACACATCCTGACACTCATACTGAGTAGTGCGTACCTCGACTGGTACATTGCTTGAGGCATTGATGAGTGCACGAAGTGCACCTGCTTCATAAAATGAAAAGGCTGATACACGAAGTTTAAACACCATAGGGTATGAATAAACATTATTTTTGTTGGACTCGGTTGGAGTCTCTGGGCAAGGCCCCCTCTGTCGTGAGTGAACTCACGTGTGATTTTACCCTAAATTAGAAAAGAAATAATATGGTGTCAAGATCGCTTTCACGAGTGATGTGCTCTTGTTAGCCGTGTGAGGCTGAGCACATGGATGGGCAGGCTAAGTCCTCGTTTGCGTACCCCGCAGGGACCACGAGGCATAAATTCCTCGTCAGGAGGTGTGACTGAACAATGAGCCTAAGAAAGATAAACCTACTTCGCCCCATTCACAAAATGGTTCACCTTAGAGAAGGTGGATAGTACAACCTTGAGTGACTTGTTGTTACTACGACACGTGTTTCGACAGGAGCTGTAGCGTCCTTTGACCTCCAGTCACTCAGAGTCAGGGAGGTCGAGGTTGCCTTTGTAGGACCTCACTACTGCAGTAATATGGATTGCAATCCTTACCTATGTGATGTCTTTTTTTAAATCGTTGTAATTTTGAAAAGATTTTTATATGAAAAACATGTGAAAACCAGACATCAAATAATAAAAACCGGTTCTCACTAGTGGATGAGACCGGGTTGAACTCAGGGAACGGGAATATATCGTATTCAAGTACACAAATCTAAACTAATCTTTATTGCCGAATTATTGAAATGTAAAATGTTCAGAAAAGTAAAAACAACTAGCTATTACAACAAATGAATACCCTTCGCAGAGGGCGTAAAGTGCAATATTTACAAACCCAATTAAAATTCTAAATGCTAAAATAAAAGAAAAACATCTTCTACTCTTGTGCTTCCCCGTGTCATGCAATCACTTCCGCTCCAGTCCCGTGCAATTCTGCACAAATCCAAAGAAAAAAAAAAAACACGAGCAATACACGAGATACAAGTAAAATTATACTAAACAAAGTATACTAAAAAAAAAATTCTGAAAGATATCATGAAAGGAAGCTAATGACAATTAAGACTATATTAAACTAATGACAATTAACTAATTAATTCTAAGACTAAAAAAATAGTATCAAAAACTAACTAACATCATATTTCTTTACTAAGTAAACTAATTACTAATTAGCTAAGTATTCTAATTACAAAGCAATTACCATTGCTAATTATTTCAAATCAACTAATTAAACCTAAATTCAAAACAACTAAGTAAAAGTAATTACTAATCAACTAGTAACATATGTTCAAAAATTAACACTACTGATCATTCATCAAATATGTAGGCCAGATATTGCTTAGAAATTGGAAAGATGACCGATAATCAGATTAATCAAGAAACCAGTAGCTCTACAAAGCTCAAAAATCAATGTTCAAGTAGCAATTTATTCATTCAATCAAATGCTCTTTAATACACTCAAACTAACATTTTTAGATCTTATACATTCAGAAATCACTAGTTTGATCTAAAACAGACATCTGATTAATGCCAAAAATCCATCAATCAACCTTCAAACAATAATCACCAAAGATTAGGAACAGCTACACTTGCTGAAAACATTTTTTTCAAAATAATTCTTTGCCATGAAAATGAGAAAAAATACAATATCAACAATTCACGATTGAATCACAATACACGACCTCACACAGGTGAGTTCGGTTCCCACCATTTCAGGGAGCTGAACCACCAGAACTTCCGGCGAATCCTCCACCGGAACTCTCAATATCTTCCACCGAAAAATCACAACAGCCTACCGGAACTCTCAACAGCCTCCACCGGAATTCTTCAACAGCATACTGGAATTCTTCAATAGCATCCACCGGATTTAAACTCAGTTGTGAAATAAATTTCACGGTGACTCTAGAAGAAAAACACTTGTTTACATCTTCACGATAAATGTGAAGTGATATTTTGCTTAAAATAAAGGATTCTAACCAGAAACAGAGCAATTTGAATTAGCCGATGATCAAATTCAGTTGGTTTGGGAAACTATCACCGCCGGATTCTCAGTTACGGTGATAACTCTGAATGTTAATGGAAGAAACTCAATCCAGCACACCGAACAACACCAGATCTCAGCAGATCAAATGATCATGTTGATTTTTCACACAAACAAGTACTAATCCGATAATCAAATGATCGCCGGATTCTCACATTTAAATCCACCGGAATTTCAAATTGAAATCTATCGGATTCTCAAATTTTTACCAGAACAGTAACAGCATTACTTCAGATTTCTGGATTCCAGTAAATGTTTCACTATTATCAACATATGCAGCATTATCCCTCTTTCAGATGCCAATCGTGACAAGATTTCACGATCTGAATAAGAAAATTCCGACAACTTGACAAAATTTCACGATAGAAATTTCCGGTGGCTAGATGTTGAAATTTTTTTTACAGCTGATGATCAGCATTTGAAATCCATGGAATCAATTAATATGTTCAGCAGTCAGATTGCTAGTAGAATCAAAGCCTTTATCAGAATCATTGATCGGATTCAATGATTATCCGATCGATGCCAGCAATTTTCCTCAAATGATCTTAAAAACTAATTGCTGTAAGAAATGCAGATCGATCTAGATTTTAAATGCTTAATCTAATAAATTTCTAACAGATCAAAGAGCAAAGCATGAATTTAATTGATCATATTTTCTATTTTCTGATGATTTGATGCTAATATAGCAAAGAAGACATGATTCCTAATACAGTAAACTAAAAAGAAAAAAACAATTCAAATACAGTAAAAACACTTCAGCGATTCACAGATTTTGAGAATGTTTATAAACTGGAAATTTCTAAATCTAAAACAACATGTTCTTTTTTTTTTTTTCTCTAATGGAATTTGAGTTCTAAACATGAAAACAACAATTCAAAGAAGAAAAGGAGAAGAATAGGAAGAAGAAGAAGAAGAGGAAAAGAAGAAGAAGAAGAAGAAGAATACACTTACAGACTTGGTTGGGAAGAGAGGTTGGAATCCTCTATTTTGCTTCAGCCATTGCCGGAATTCTCCACCGGAAAGAGGATGAGAAAAAGAGGGGAAAATAGGGAGAAGAAGAAGAAGAGGTAAGAAGAGGTGGAGAGGAAGGGGAAGAAGAGAGGGCTTGGGCAAAAGAGAGAAGACAAGCCTCTCTTCCCCCTACGTATCATATTTATAATTTTGAACTTTTCTCCATAAGTCCTTCTTCTTTGTAAAATTGCATTTCAAAAACCTCTCTTCAAAAAGTTATTTACAAAATACCTCAAAATGACTATGTTTTAGAAAATACAAAACTAAGTCTATTTTAACTCTAATTTTTTTTTTATGATTTTCAAAAACTAAACTACTACAATTATGTCGAACACTAAAATAGGCATTAAAATGTAAAATAAAACTATTTTTCATGCATTTTCTATTTTTAAATCATTTTAGCACATTTACTCGAAACTAACATAAAATTGAGTTTTTAATTCATTTTCTCATGAAATCATGCATATTTTTATATGAAAAATCCCTAAAATATATGCATGATCAAATACCCCCATGCTTATGTTTTGCTAGTCCTCGAGCAAACTAGAAAAATGCAAGAAATCAAACTATCACCTAACTCACTTTCGTAGGAATCACGGTTGCATTTAGCTCATGCAACAAGCCCTTTCAACCCCTGGGTTACCCCAGTGGACGAGTAAGGTCTCGTGAGGGTTTGCAGTGATGCTACCCACAAACATCTTTGTCATGTATGCATAATATTACACATCCTCACAATCAGTAGATAATCAAAGACTTTATTTTCACAAATATTTCCTGTTATTTCAAAATCACAATATAATTAGAATCTTTTGTATACCACCACAGAAAAAGAATTTCTTTCACTTTTCTAAATACCACAATTATTTATGTTTTATTCTTAGAAAATCCAATACAAACATATTATTATTTACTTATCCTCACTCATATGTTTTCTGCACAGGTTTTCTCAATTACACTTCTAAGCATTGAACTTTTCTTTCTTTTTAAGCTCTTTTCTCTTTTTTTTCACGCTTTTTCTTTTTGCACACTTATTTTTCTCATATAGCCTACGTGTGGTCTGCTTTTATACCTTGTGCAATGTCAATATCTTCTATACTTTTTCAATACATACCAAAAGATATCAACTAAGACATAAAAGTGACTTCCTTCATTCACCTTTATAACATGAGAGTCAAATATTTCAACTTGTATCTGTTCTCAGTTACTTAGGATCACAAAGTTTTCCACTTTCCTTTTCGAAAATGGAATTAAAAGTTTCAACTTACATCTAATTTCCATCTACTCAGGATTGTGGAATTATCCAAACAACCTAACACATGCTATATTTTTTCTTTTGAGCTCATTTTTTACACTTTTGTTCATTTGCTTAGTTTTTCAAAACTAAAACTGTGCATATTCATATTTATGATTCAAAATAAACTCTAACATGTATCTATCATCATTTCCTCGAAATCCACATAAACAACCATAATTTTTAGATCTATGTCAGAAAAATTTTTCGTGGGGCTTAAAAATCCTCTAAAAAAACATCAGATTTGAAATATCATTCATATAAGTTCAAACTCTTTCTTTAAAAATCTACTTTTTATGAGAGATGTGTAAACATGTGCAAGAACGTAAACAGAAATATCAAGGTGTGCATTCTACACCCTCCCCCATGCTTGAATGAAACTACGTGAATGCACATGAGAGAAATAAATGAGGAAAAAGAGTAGAATAACCTAACATGAATTAAAAATATACGTTCTATGAATGTAATGAATGCAATGTATACATGACAAAACATAAAACTCATGAATGAAACAAAAACAACATGAAAAACTCATGAAAAAGTAAAAATAAAATCTATAAATTCTAAGCAATTCTAATAATATACAAGATATGGGTTGCCTCCCATAAAGCACTAAGTTTCACGTCCTCAGCCAGACGGATCCTTGGAAAAACCTTCATCGTCCATGAGATCAATGGACATGAAGTCAGACTCAACCGGGCTCTATATAGAAAAGAGTGTCATCTGTGACACTACGCACTGTGTTTCCATCCCGTCTACCTCTAACTGTATGATCATAACTCTCTCGACTTGAAGAACAGAGATTAGTCTCATCTGAGAGACTGGTCAAGAATCGAGAGTCTAGGACCGACCGAGTATCAATGAATGCTACTTCAGACAAGTGGTGAATATGATCAGGCTTGACTTGATCAAGCACCTTCTGCATCTGTACCTCTTGCTTACTAAAAATAATCGGTGATCCTACAGGCTGAGAAAATGGGGCTTTATATGAAGACTGTAACAACTGAGGGCCTTGCCCCTTCTGCTGAGGTATCATGGAGATCGACTCGTCAGTAGAAATGATATGAGGTTCATGAGTCGATTCCTGAGTGGAGTGACACGCCTTCCCATACTGAAGGGGTGTAATAGATTTGACTTGCTTATGATGTGAATCAGTGGGTTGCAAGTCAAATGACATGGAATCCTCTCCCTTTGAGACAACAGACTGACTATGAAGGTTCCCCTGACTTTGTCTACTCAATGTTTGAGCTAATTGTCCCATTTGAGTCTCTAGCTTGGCTATTGACTGCATATGGGAACAAAGAGTGGCCTTGATATCAGAAAAAGCTTCTAACATCTTCTCTTGAAATGATGAACTTGGAATGGGCTCCTGAGGAGAAGGTAAATAATACTAGGAATGAACCTGTGGAAATATAGGATGCGAGTAACCTTGTGAAGGGTTACTGGGTCTATACTGTGTCTGGGAGGGCTGAAGGGATGGAAAAATAGACTGGTTTTGCCAACCTGGGTTATATGAAGATGTAAATGAATCAGGCATGGGTTTAGCGAAACCTTGGGCAACATTCACCTGTTCCTGAACGAATTCAGGATATAATGGCGCTGCCGGACAATCTGAAACACAGTGTGCAGGGCTAGCACATAGCTCGCACACTCTTTCTACTGGATTTCTCGAAGAATTGGCTAGGAATTGATCTAACTTCCTAGTCAATTGGTCAACCTTGGTACGCAATTCTAATTCGGACCCAACTTCGGAAATCCCAACCTTCCTAGGACCACTAGGCAGAGATGTAGTCCTATCGAGCCGTGAAGACAAATTATGATGCATCGTGTTTTCACTCAAGGTCTCAAATAGAGACCACGCCTCATCTTCACTCTTGAGCATAAAAGTGCCCCCACAAGACGAATCAACCATTTGACGATGCTTTTCAGTAAGCCCGTCATAAAAATACTGCACCAACTGCCAACGAGGCACCTGGTGATGGGGACACTTGCGGAGAAGATCTTTCAATCTCTCCCAAGACTCGTGAAATTGTTCTCCCTCAATTTGAGAAAAACTAGTTATAGCTTTACGAAACTGATTCGTTTTACTAATTGGGAAATATTTTTTTAAAAATTCTTTTTGCATTCCTTCCCAAGTAGTAATATGAACCGTCTCAAGAGATTTTAACCAGTGCTTGGCTTTATCTTTGAGAGAGAACGGAAACAAAGTTAACCTCATAGCGTCGTCTCCAAAATTATTGATTCGCACAGTCGAGCAAATCTCAAGGAATTCGTCGAGATGACGATATGGGTCTTCATTGCTAAGGCCATAAAACGAAGGTAACATTTGAATCACACTGGCCTTAATCTCAAAATGGCTCGCTCCTACATCAGGTCTCATGATGCAGGAGGTGGGAGTATACGTATTTGGCATGAAGTACTCCCTCAAAGGATGGATCAAATGATGATCGTCAGCCATTGCGTACACCTTGGAGTAGACCGGTGTAGCACACGTCCTAACTTTGGGTTTTCTACCTAACTAAAGCACTAAGCGGCCAAACCACGCAAACCACAAAGCGAGTGAACTAAAAACAACACAAAACTAAACAAACATCACGCAGTTACACATAAAAGAGATTATGCATAAGAAATATAAAATCTATGTGTACGGTACCAATCGTACACAGTCACCTCTAAGGGGGTCCTAGTAGGTGGGTTGTGCAGAAAAGTAAGCTCGTCTCTAAGATATGCACATACGTGGTTCTAAACCTAAATGCTCACAAACACTAGGCAATAAAGTGAATACTAATATTACGCCG
Organism: Nuphar pumila; assembly: GCF_984573655.1. Classification (NCBI taxonomy): domain Eukaryota; kingdom Viridiplantae; phylum Streptophyta; class Magnoliopsida; order Nymphaeales; family Nymphaeaceae; genus Nuphar; species Nuphar pumila. The sequence continues at coordinate 84,580,497 of NC_143257.1, forward strand.
TTCCCCGGCAACGGCGCCAAAAATTTGATGTCTTTTTTTAAATCGTTGTAATTTTGAAAAGATTTTTATATGAAAAACATGTGAAAACCAGACATCAAATAACAAAAACCGGTTCTCACTAGTGGATGAGACCGGGTCGAACTCAGGGAACGGGAATATATCGTATTCAAGTACACAAATCTAAACTAATCTTTATTGCCGAATTATTGAAATGTAAAATGTTCAGAAAAGTAAAAACAACTAGCTATTACAACAAATGAATACCCTTCGCAGAGGGCGTAAAGTGCAATATTTACAAACCCAATTAAAATTCTAAATGCTAAAATAAAAGAAAAACATCTTCTACTCTTGTGCTTCCCCGTGTCATGCAATCACTTCCGCTCCAGTCCCGTGCAATTCTGCACAAATCCAAAGAAAAAAAAAACACGAGCAGTACACGAGATACAAGTAAAATTATACTAAACAAAGTATACTAAAAAAAAAATTCTGAAAGATATCATGAAAGGAAGCTAATGACAATTAAGACTATATTAAACTAATGACAATTAACTAATTAATTCTAAGACTAAAAAAATAGTATCAAAAACTAACTAACATCATATTTCTTTACTAAGTAAACTAATTACTAATTAGCTAAGTATTCTAATTACAAAGCAATTACCATTGCTAATTATTTCAAATCAACAAATTAAACCTAAATTCAAAACAACTAAGTAAAAGTAATTACTAATCAACTAGTAACATATGTTCAAAAATTAACACTACTGATCATTCATCAAATATGTAGGCCAGATATTGCTTAGAAATTGGAAAGATGACCGATAATCAGATTAATCAAGAAACCAGTAGCTCTACAAAGCTCAAAAATCAATGTTCAAGTAGCAATTTATTCATTCAATCAAATGCTCTTTAATACACTCAAACTAACATTTTTAGATCTTATACATTCAGAAATCACTAGTTTGATCTAAAACAGACATCTGATTAATGCCAAAAATCCATCAATCAACCTTCAAACAATAATCACCAAAGATTAGGAACAGCTACACTTGCTGAAAACATTTTTTTCAAAATAATTCTTTTCCATGAAAATGAGAAAAAATACAATATCAACAATTCACGATTGAATCACAATACACGACCTCACACAGGTGAGTTCGGTTCCCACCATTTCAGGGAGCTGAACCACCAGAACTTCCAGCGAATCCTCCACCGGAACTCTCAATATCTTCCACCGAAAAATCACAACAGCCCACCGAAAATCACAACAGCCTACCGGAACTCTCAACAGCCTCCACCGGAATTCTTCAACAGCCTACCGGAATTCTTCAACAGCATACTGGAATTCTTCAACAGCATCCACCGGATTTAAACTCAGTTGTGAAATAAATTTCACGGTGACTCCAGAAGAAAAACACTTGTTTACATCTTCACGATAAATGTGAAGTGATATTTTGCTTAAAATAAAGGATTCTAACCAGAAACAGAGCAGTTTGAATTAGCCGATGATCAAATTCAATTGGTTTGGGAAACTATCACCGCCAGATTCTCAGTTACGGTGATAACTCTGAATGTTAATGGAAGAAACTCAATCCAGCACACCGAACAACACCAGATCTCAGCAGATCAAATGATCGTGTTGATTTTTCACACAAACAAGTACTAATCCGATAATCAAATGATCGCCGGATTCTCACATTTAAATCCACCGGAATTTCAAATTGAAATCTATCGGATTCTCAAATTTTTACCAGAACAGTAACATCATTACTTCAGATTTCTGGATTCCAGTAAATGTTTCACTATTATCAACATATGCAACATTATCCCTCTTTCAGATGCCAATCGTGACAAGATTTCACGATCTGAATAAGAAAATTCTGGCAACTTGACAAAATTTCACGATAGAAATTTCCGGTGGCTAGATGTTGAAAATTTTTTTACAGCTGATGATCAGCATTTGAAATCCATGGAATCAATTAATATGTTCAGCAGTCAGATTGCTGGTAGAATCAAAGCCTTTATCAGAATCATTGATCGGATTCAATGATTATCCGATCGATGCCAGCAATTTTCCTCAAATGATCTTAAAAAAATAATTGCTGTAAGAAATGCAGATCGATCTAGATTTTAAATGCTTAATCTAATAAATTTCTAACAGATCAAAGAGCAAAGCATGAATTTAATTGATCATATTTTTTATTTTCTGATGATTTGATGCTAAGATAGCAAAGAAGACATGATTCCTAATACAGTAAACTAAAAAGAAAAAAACAATTCAAATACAGTAAAAACACTTCAACGATTCACAGATTTTGAGAATGTTTACAAACTGGAAATTTCTAAATCTAAAACAACATGTTCTTTTTTTTTTTCTCTAATGGAATTTGAGTTCTAAACATGAAAACAACAATTCAAAGAAGAAAAGGAGAAGAATAGGAAGAAGAAGAAGAAGAGGAAAAGAAGAAGAAGAAGAAGAAGAATACACTTACAGACTTGGTTGGGAAGAGAGGTTGGAATCCTCTATTTTGCTTCAGCCATTGCCTGAATTCTCCACCGGAAAGAGGATGAGAAAAAGAGGGGAAAATAGGGAGAAGAAGAAGAAGAGGTAAGAAGAGGTGGAGAGGAAGGGGAAGAAGAGAGGGCTTGGGCAAAAGAGAGAAGACAAGCCTCTCTTCCCCCTACGTATCATATTTATAATTTTGAACTTTTCTCCATAAGTCCTTCTTTGTAAAATTGCATTTCAAAAACCTCTCTTCAAAAAGTTATTTACAAAATACCTCAAAATGACTATGTTTTAGAAAATACAAAACTAAGTCTATTTTAACTCTAATTTTTTTTTTTATGATTTTCAAAAACTAAACTACTACAATTATGTCGAACACTAAAATAGGCATTAAAATATAAAATAAAACTATTTTTCATGCATTTTCTATTTTTAAATCATTTTAGCACATTTACTCGAAACTAACATAAAATTGGGTTTTTAATTCATTTTCTCATGAAATCATGCATATTTTTATATGAAAAATCCCTAAAATATATGCATGATCACTATGCGAGAGTTTCTCTCAGCTGTGTGCTGCTTGCATGAGATTTACTCGGTCTGTAGCATCCCTGGTTACCGCATTAGAAATTGAATAACAGACGACGGGTGTATGTCTCACAGAATGCGAGGTTCCTTCACGTACCCGAAGGAATAAGAAAAAGAACTTAAAGACTAATCAATCACAACTGACATATTATAATTGTTACTTTACTTGTTCAGCAGTTGTTTCAGTTCTCGTTACATTTCTTTACTGCTCTTAGTTACTTGTTCAACAGTTGTTTCAGTTCTTATTGCATTTTCTTACTGCCGATAGTTACTTGTTTTGCAGTTACTTCAGTTCTGTTACCTATTTCAGGTGGTTAGCACTTGTCACATATGCACTTACCTAACACCGACACATATACTTGTTATTTCATGTTACTGCTTCCTATTTTTTCTCATAGAAATGAGATATATATCGTTGTTCTTTCTTCACCACCTCGCAAGAGGACTGACCCCGTTTTATGGGAATGCAGGTAATGAATAGGTACGGTGTTGATGTGACGGCACACGATGGAGGCTTGGGGACCTACACTTAGCTGCTGATCTTGCTCCTGTTGGTTTGGGGTTTTGTCAGGATACATTCCCTATTTTGAGACTTGTTGTACTGTCACATTTGGTAACTTTTAAATTGTTGGGTTGTATACCCCTTTATATTTGCGATGGTACTTTTTAGTCATGTCTGTTGTACTTACCTGTGGCCGTCCAGACTTGCAGCCTTGCCACCTTCTTTATCGTTTGTTTCCGTTGTTTTCAGTAAAACCTTTCAAAAAAAATTCCATAGAAAAATCTGAGGTTTTTCCAAGGTCGGGGTTTAGGGCACCACAGTAGCAGCCACAAAATCGCAAATCCTAGAGCTCCAAGATCATTAGAAGAATACAAGGTGGGTCTTCATATTAATGAGATTTATCATGTCAACTGAAATCTTGTATTCAAGATAAAATCATGTTCATATTCGTATTCTGATTCTGAGAATGCCATATCATTAGATTATATCGTCATTTTAAAGAAATGATTCGTCCGATCAATGGATCAAATCCTCTTCATAAATGGCACATAGCAAAGGGTCAATCGGCTTCCTTGATTTATTTTCGGTAGCATCCCATTATAAGCATGCATTTCTTAGGATAGATGCACATTTCATTTTATTAGTAATAATTTATCATGATTTAGTTAGATATACCATGCATTTTATGTAATTTTGTTTCATTTATGTAGCTTTTTGTTTTAGCAGTCAGTCCACTCATCATTTTATGTGCATATTTTACTCTACAAATTCCAAAAAAATCACATAGCATATGGGTAGCTATCTTTGATATTCTGTAAAAAAATTGGTATCATTTGAATTTGTTTACTTTACTCGAAGCCCAAAGTGTTGAATCAGGTTTTAAGACCCGGGAAACGCTAAGGATATCAGATTGCAATTTGTAAAATCAATATCTCTCTCATGGGAGATCTGATCCATGATCCAAAAAATACCCTAAACTTGGGATTAAATATAGTATTTAATGATTTTATAAGATTTTTATGAGTTATCTTGCTTCCTATAAAAAACCAGAGACCACAAGACACGTGTTAGAGCATGATACAAGCTCCTGAGACTCTGGATCCACTTGGGTCTATCAGTGCTCCCTTAGATTAACTCCAAATCTGAATCTGAAAAAGAGGAACTTTATGTTCTGAATATCTTCTATTTGAATCTAAAATTTTACATTTTTTTTAGTTGGCTGCATGCCATTTCTGTAATTTTTATGTCAGTCCGCTATCTTGGTGCTTATACCTGTCTTTCTGATTTATGCATGTATCATCATATTTTTATTTCTCTATCAATGAGGTAAATGCTAAAACTATAAGCATGAAAGTTGTTAGTATGCATTTTAGGAGTGTCTTCTTAAAATTTCGGGAATTTTTGTGGACTATTATTATTTTTTATCTGTTTTTATAGCGGATCCTGCAAATTTCATGCCTATCAGAATTAGATCCCTGCTACCGAGCTCACCATAGGTCAAATCCTGAGGCTGTAAAAGCCAAATGTGTTCATTTTCATGTCTGTCAGCCACCTGCAAAATATCAGACATTTGTCTGGTGAATTACTTCATTATTGTGGTACATACTATGTCTGGTTCGCACTCGTAGGCGAAATATATATGTTTTAGGATTTTATTTAAAATTTTGCACTTAGTTGATATCATTTCCTATGTTTTATTATTCTATTATGTTATTAAGAGTAAAGGGATGCTCTTTGTCAAATTTGGCATAATTTGAAGGTCGTTTGATATTCAGGTTAGTCATATCATCAAATCAGGGTCTCCGCAAGATCCAGATCCAAACAAAAAACATGCAAAATTCATCATTTCAGCCAAAATTTCAAGATTATTTATGATTTTACAGTCCCATCATTTTTAGCAGCACGTCATCATTCATTTCATCATCATTTGGATCAATTTGAATTTCAAAACTCCCCAAATTTTATTAAAATCCCTTCAAAAACCCTGATTTTAAAAGGTATAGCCTTAATATTAGGGATATTTTGGTCATCTTGACCACAATTCCAAATTTACAATCCTTATCATCCTATTTTTTGATTGTTCATGATTTTAAGTCGTATTCGTATCAAGGAGGAATCAGATTGGGTTTATATCTAGTTAAATCCAATAATTTCTGGATATTATTGGAAAATCTGGAAAAAACTACATACTTGAACTAACCTCTTTTCAAGTTCTTGCAAGAGCATTCAAATGAAGGAGCTTAGCTTATTAGCTTGCGAACTTCCATTTCTTTTATTTCATTGATGTAAATGTAAAATAAATGCTGGAATAAGAGTTACTTTTCCGCTTAGATTAGGATGCATATCATATAGTTTATTTTCTACAATATATTGATTATGTGAATCATACACTTTGCTTTGAAAATCACTATGGATGAACATGAATGACACATGCACCAACTCTTAGGGAGTTGATGAACTCGGTGGAGTCCATATTTATGACCATAGTCGGAATATGGACGAGACCCAGATTCAGCATCTTCCTATTAGCCACACTGAGCTTACACTATTAGGCTACTTTCAAAATTCATAGCATGTTTTCCACATTTTCAAAATGTTTTCATGATTAAACAAGTGAAATTCCAAATGTATTTACGGCCATAGTCGGAATATGTGAGGGATTTACCTTGCTTTAACTTCGAAATTCATATTTTCCAATAAATCTCTTAAAAATTTCATGAATATCTTCATAAAAGAGCATTCAGCCATTTAAGTTAGTCTTCATCATGAGACTATATGCATTTCTCTGGTTTTCTCAAGAAAATCCCATTCTAAGAAAATCGATCTCTCAAGAACACCCTGGATTTCCTTCAAACTCTTCCTGGAATTTAAATCCTTCATTCTCAAAAAGGGTTTTTCCAAGATTTCTCAACAATTCTCCAAAATCCAAAATCGATTTTCAAATCCTCAAAGCCAACATTCTTAGGACTTCAACTTTCCCAAAGATTGGATTTTCCCATCTCAAAAAGATTTCCCAAGAATTTCCAATAGTTCTCCAAAATCAAAATCAATTTTCAAAGATGGATTCTCCAAGAAGCTTTTCCTCAAAGTTGTTTGTTTCCCTATATTTAAGGCTTCTAAAAAATCCCTCCCATTTTACAAGGATTATTCACTCACTTTCCCAAATCCAATTCCTGACTTTTCAAATGACCTTTTCCCAAGATAAAGGAATCAATTTTCCTTAAATCTTCAGAATTTTCCAAGATCATTTTCAATCAAAATCCTTTCTACCAGGGTTTTCCAGGGAAATCAATTTCTCTTTCTTTACTCAGAAATATTTTCCATCATTTTCCCAAATATTTTCAGAAGCATGCATCATCTTTTTTCAAATGTGTATTTTTTTAAAGTCTCATAGCACATGCCTGAAATCTCTGTGCATTTAGTATAGAACATCGATTTTGATAATTAAGCTAAGCTCGACACTCTTTGATCCTTGGTTCAAATACTCCTGTTAAAGGCGGCAGGAATGGTCGAACCTCGTACCAACAGGCGAGCCCCATCCTATGGATTTTCCCGCTATTTTTTTGAAACGTAGGCGAGTATTTTTAAAACAATTTCCAAACTTTGGTCGAGTTTGACTCGCAGGATCGTTTTCCCTCTCTCCCGCAGAGAAGGGAAAAATTTTGTGATGATAACAGGTTTGGCGACCATGATGAGACTTGTCCTCGTCTGATCAATTATGTGCTTGGCTTAGCTAAATCATCAAAATCGTGTTCTGAAAATGTCAGCTTTTAAATTTTGATATCATGCGAACCTAGGAGCCTAGATCTCGACCCAGCTGACATAAATTGCATATAGACTAGGCACGGTTTGGTAGGACCATATTGAGGAGATATATTCATGCTCACATAGACTTAGGTCTCATACAACTCTCCTCAATTTAGGATCTGAATGTAAACAATGTATGCTTCTTCAAAGATTTTCAAAATTCTATCTCTCTAGGTTTTAGAGCCTTCTATTTCTTGCATGTGATCATTTTTCCAAACCACTTTCTCTATCAATACCCGGTCTTCACATTGTTGGGCTTTCTTCCAAAACTATAGTTCGGAACAAAGCCTCACAACTGGGCCACTTATTTGGGTTGACGCCCCCCTACCACGTACTAAGGGCCATAGTCCGAAGTATATCGGTAGGCGCTCAAGGATGTTGGAAAACACAAACTTAGAATTGGAGTTAAAATTCTATGCCACGTACTTAGAATCTCAACTCGAGTATATCGGCATAACTGGATTGGACAAAGATGATATGAGCCTAGAGTTAGGATTAGGATCCTACACCTGTTTTTCAAGATGATGCATTTAGAGTCAACCTCTTAGAGAGTGCTTTGTGTGCATAAATGATTATGCAAGATGTGATATATTTCCTTTATCCTTCTCATATTTGATTTTTCCCAAAGTGTTAGATCATTTTTCCAAATACCCTCATTTTTCAGAATATTTCGCTTACTTCCTCAAAACCCTGGATGATTTTTTAAAATCCCTTATTTTTCCTCAAAAAGTCCAGGTGACTTTCTTTTCCTACCTTTCCTCTCGACCTCAAATTTCCATCTCATTTCTACCCTGCCTATAAATTTTCAAAACTTTCATATTTTCCTAAGTCTAATTTTGAGTTTTCCTCCACCTTTCAGTCTAATGGCATCCAGTCAGCTTGATCCTATCTTTCTTGAAGGTCATATTTCCTATGAGGTGCGACAAGGTCATCCTGAGCATCAAGCCCTCAACATTGGATCCTTCATTCCCTTGTGGTACTATTCGTGGCTCAAAAGCTTTTCTCGAATGTTCCCAGACCATTTAAGCGAGTGCGGATTGGAATTGGCATCTGCAGTGGGGAAGCTGATAGTTAATGGTAATCTGATCCATGCAATGGCGGAACGATGAAACCCTCATGCATGCACCTTCTGGTTCCCATGGGGGTAGATGACCCGATTAATGGATGAATTCTCAGAAATCATGGGATTACCTGAACCAGCTGGTCAACCTGGAGATTCGTTGGAGCAACAATTCCTAATCAATGTCAAGGGTTTGGACCCCCGAGACTCCCTAGCTCATTTGACAGGCCGTCGATCCCGGCCTCTGATTCAGGTGGATGGGAATGAATATGTTGATCTACTTGAGTTATACCAACAATATGGGACATTCATCAAAGTCAGCTCACTGTCAAGAACGACTCGAGAAAGAATTCAGAACGCAATGGTTCTATGCATCGTAGGACTGGACTTCTTCCCAGACGGACATAACTATGTAGATGTCAGGATAGTTCAGCTCCTTCAAAGATGGGGAAGTCGACAGACCAGCCGTCTCTCCATAGCCATGGTAGCACTCTCCTTCCTGTACCGAGGGTTGACTCGCTTCACACTCGGAGAGTCCATCTTAGTTGAAGGGTGCACTTACGCGCTTCAGTCTTGGTTCTTCTAGCACATTTCAGCCCGAGCAAGTTCTTTCAGATACAATGGTCAAGAGCTCTTTCCCATGGTGCAGTATCAATCCATGATCGACGACATTCAAGAAGAGGAAGTCATGTGGGATTACTTTGATCAAAAATTATCTCCTCCCAAATACACGTATGCTTACGGCAAGCGATTTAAGCTATTGGGACCTTTCTTCTGCACTTACTATCAGCCAGAGCGATGTGTTTAACAGTTTTCACAGAGACAATAATATGTAGAAGCTTGGTTACTATTAGGGGCTATGGCAGAATTTGACCTCACATCCACACAATGGTTCAGAGCATATCACTCTGCCCGCTACGACCGAGATTCCTTTATTACCCTTACTCTATTTTTCGATCCTAGAGTGTCTGTCGACTATCATGAATGGTGGCAAATTGTTTGTCCGCCTCCTCTTTGTTAAATTCATCATCAATGAAATAATAATTTTTCTCCAATAAAATTCCTTGTCCTTCTACTATGGTTTGATGACCTAGCATGTCTTCAGTTGTTCATGCTCGCAAAAAAAAATGGCAGCACAATTTTTGTGTCTCCCACGACAACTCGATGGGATAATTTTCCAATTGTCTACCATATTCTCAACAAACATTCTCTTCTCAAATCAAATCCATTCTCAAGTATTTAACAAAGTCTTTGCCTTGCAGAGAGAACAGTTCTTCGCATTTGATGGTTCAGACAAGGTCAGGAAGAAAGGCAACATCATCTCGGTACTCATCAGCTTTAGAAGAAGAGATGGATTCCCTGCTTTCCGTCAGAAGTCAAGGCCAACAAGAGGATGATGACATAGATCCGCAAATGTATGCCATGTTCCAAAAAATGATGAGCGAGCAGGCCGGGACCAGTTCAGAGCAGAATCCATTTAGGCAGAAGTTCCATGGTCACACAATTAAGAAATCCATAAAGACTTCCAAGAAGCAGGTTCAGCCAGAAGATATCTCAGATGAAACAGAGTCAGCGGAAAATACCGATGAAGAATATGAGATGCCCCCAACATTCTAGAAATTTGCCCGGGAGAAAAGGAGCGCTCGCAAGATAAAAGATAAAAACATAGAAGATCCACTGCAAGCTCAGTTCAAAGAAATGGCTAGAGTTGTCAAAGATCTACCTGCCCTCGACAAGGGAAAGAAACTCTTCACCAGCGATGACTTCTATGATGGCTTAGAAGGGGATAATGATCTTGAAAACCTTCCCCAAAAATTCATCAAGTTTGACAGTTCTGGCGATCCCAAAGCACATCTCGCCATATTTTTCGTCGAATGCACCAGATTCAAGAGAGACAATAGAGCTCTATTCATTTGCTTTCCCTGTAGCCTAGAAGAAACCGTTGCAAAATGGTATGCAGAACACATAAATCCCATCGAATTAAAAGAATTCGACGAGGTGGTGAATTTATTCATCGAGCAATTTCTGTTCAACACGAAGGTGCTCCCAACATTGAGCCATCTCTGCAATCTAAGGCAAAATGAAAATGAAAAGGCAAGGAATTTCATTCACCGATGGAGGTCAGCTTGCAACAAAATGAGGGACCTCATATCAGAGAGACATGCTTTATCCCTGATCCTCAACAATTTTTCGCAGCCTCTAAGAGGATTAATCTTCACTGTGCCATCCAGAAGTTTCATCGAGTTGACTGAATGAGCCGAATGGCTCAAACTGAGCGTAGAGAATGGAGTCTATGAAGGCTTCACATTTTCTAAGAATAACCATCAGAATGAGCAGAAGAAGAAAACTCATTTCACATATTCTGCTAGCAATAACAACCGCAATCCTTACAATGGCAGAAGAAAGACTACTATTATGATACAAGCAACTCCAAGGAAGATCAGAAAGGAAAACCCATTCCCTAATTCAACAAGCCCCCACAGCAAGGTCAAGGACCAAAGCTACAAGAGAAGACCAAGCATGAAGGGTGGAGTTATGACAGAAAGTTTATTCCCCTTGACCAATCACTCGAGGACGTGCTCGAGTACATGTTGTCAAAAGAAATGATCAAGTTGCCTAGGTTGGCCGATCCTCCTGTTCCCATGGAGAGGTTGAAAGACCAATTTTGCAAGTTCCACCAGACAGTGGGACACAGTACTGAGAACTGTTTCATTCTTAAAAATATTATTCAAGACTATATTGATAAGAATATTTTGGTAGAAGGTTCTGAAGAAGAAAAAATGGACATCTTGAACCATCCATTCCCTCAACATTCTGCGACAGTGATCACTGAACAGTCTTTTCAGCCCCAAGATCACATAACTCCATGCTTAAAGTAAGACATTCAAGTACATCATCAAGTTTTAATGCTACGCCAAGCGCTGCCTAGCAACAAAAAGATGATCTTATCTCAGCCATGAGCAAGCTGAAGATATCTACGGAACCTGTAGGGGCATCCCCAAAAGTCGCCAGGATGATTCTTGGATTCCCCAAACGCTTCATCAAATCCATTCCAGTAAAAGGAGAGACATCAACTCAGAAGCCATTAACTGCCCTATCCAATGTCTCAATTCTGGAGTTAGCACAAGCATCTGCTAAGCATCAACAAATACGGGACAATCTGCTGAGAAAAAACAAAGTAAAACCCAGTACAACTCCTGAAGATATGGCCCATATTGTCAATCAGGCCATGACTAATGCACCGATCACATTTTCAGATAAGGATTTGCCAAAGCCTCATACCTTCCACAATAATGCGCTCTACATCATCGTCAGAACTAGGGGAATGACTGTACCCCATGTATTGGTTGATGGAGGCAGTAGCCTCAATATATGTCCTGAGATGACCGCCAAAGCTTTAGGTCTCAAGGAAGAGGAATACATTCTGGATCCAATCACCATCTATGGATTCAATAATCATGGACAGACAACTAAAGGAAAGATTTTTCTGGAAATCTTTATCAACTATTCGGTCCATTCAGTCCTCTTTCATGTGGTCAATGTGCCACCAACCTATAATCTGCTGCTCGGAAGGAACTGGATCCATAATGCGAATGCAGTACCTTCTACTTTGCATCAATGTATCAAGTGGTCCAAGGGTGGAATGATCACAACCATACTGGGAGAAGATCCAGAAGAAAGGCTCCCACAACCGATGATCCCTAGACCTAGTTTCACTGCAGATATCCCTAGCATTAGGGAGAAAGAAGAAGTCAGTCTTGGAAAGAGTCCGAAGATACTTCAAACATCAGAACCATCGATGCACATTGTAGCTATGACCCAATGGAGAGGTCCTCAATTCTTCAAAATTGGAGGTCGGCTCAATTACAGTACTCTCAGAGATCATCCATTGTTTCCCCAGTTTATGAAAGCTAAGAAAGGATTTGATCTGCTATTAAAACATGGGTACCAACCTTTTAAAGGCTTGGAAAAAAATGAAGATGGTCGAGTCAAACCAGTGATCCCAGAGCATCATCCTCACAGAGCAGGATTGGGCTTCTCCAAAAAAAGAGTGCAGAAGAAGACTATTTTCATCAAAGGGGCACATTGAGAACAATATTTGTCATTCTTTTTCTATTCTTTCTTATCAAAATAATGTCTCTTTCTACCATTGTCATTTGATCAATTCAAATTCAATAAAATTTCAAGTTTCTTTGTCTATCTGGATGCTATCTATCTCCTCATTTTTATCAATTTTACAATTTCATTTCATTTACCTTTTTGAATGTCATTTTATGATAAGCAATCTTCCTTGAATAAAGCTTCTTCTCCAAATTTCAGAATGTCATCTCAATTAATCAAGAGGCTCATTCTCAACCTAAAGGTTTTTTCAAGACCAGTGGTAATTCATCGAATCAAAGCCAGAACAGAGAACAACAAGACTATGAAGCAGTCAAATGAGTTGGCAGAGTTTGTTCCATCTCTTCAAGAATTGCCAGAATTTGCCACAGTTCAGAAACAGAATGAACCATCAGCTCTGGTCCAAGATCCGACCGAAGACATCAACATTGGTTCAGAGGATAATTCTAAAATTCTCAAGATCGGCACCATTCTGGGTTCGACAGAAAAGAAAAGGCTCATCTATTTTCTCAAACAGCATGAAGAAGTCTTTGCATGGACTTACGAGGATATGCCAGGTCTAGATCCAAAATTAGTCGAGCATCGCCTCGTCTTGAAGCCAAATATCAAGTCAGTCAAACAAAAAATAAGAAAAATGGATCCCCGAGTGGAGCAGCAAGTCAAAGAAGGTCTGGAAGACCTACTCAAAGCAGGGTTCATTCAAACTATTGACTACCTAGACTGGCTAGCTAATGTCATCGTCGTTCCCAAGAAGAATGGAAAAGTGAGAATTTGCATAGACTTCAGAGATCTCAACAAAGCAACTCTAAAGGATGATTATCCGTTTCCAAACATCGATCTTCTGATCGATAGCACGACAGGACATGCCATGTTTTCTTTCATGGACGAATATTCTGGATACAATCAGATCAAGTTGGCAGCTCGTGACCAATCCAAGACATCTTTCACTACACCATGGGGTACTTTATGCTATACAGTTATGCCATTTGGACTGAAGAATGCTGGAGCAACATATCAGCGAGCAATGGCCGTCATTTTTCATGACCAGATGCGCAAAATCATGGATGCATATGTTGATGATATCCTCGTAAAGTTCAAAGAGGAAGAAGATTACATCGAAGCTCTTGATCAAGTCTTTAAGTGACTCATCCTTTATAAGCTGAGACTTAACCCTCAAAAATGTGTTTTCGAAGTCGAGTCAGGTAAACTGCTAGGTTTTCTGGTCAGCAAAAAAGGAATAGAAGTAGATCCCGCTAAGACCAAGGCCATCATTGACATGCCGCCTCTAACCAATCTCAAAGAGTTGCGTAGCCTCCAGGGATGCATGCAATCAATTCATCGATTTATATCCAATTTGGCCATGAGATGTGAGCCTTTTAATCATCTACTCAGAAAAGGAGTGAAATTTGAATGGGGACCAAAATGTCAACAATCGTTTGAACGCATCAAGAAATATCTTCTCAATCCTCCTGTATTAAAACCGCCAGAATTAGGAAAATCCCTCTTGCTATATATTTCGGTTAATCAAGTTGCTTGCGACAGATTCTTAGCACAATATGAAGAGGGTAGTCTGATCGAGCATGCCATTTATTACATGAGTAAGACTTTCATCTATTATGAGAAGAAATACTCTCAAATAGAGGAGACCTGCCTAGCCCTAGTTTGGATGTGTCAGAAGTTGAGACACTACTTGCTGGCATCTGAAGTTAAGATCCTGTCAAAACTAAATCCTCTCAAATATATCCTAGAGCAACTGTTTCTCAGTGGACGGATCGCAAAATGGCAAGTCTTACTGATGCAGTATGATTTGGAGTATGTCTCTCAGCAATCTATCAAAGGCCACAATTGCAGACCAATTAGCAGACTTTCTTTTGACGAATGATGTTAAAGCCGAGGATGACTTCCCTGATGAACAAATTTGCAATATTCAACAATCTCCAGTGTGGAGTTTATTCTTCGATGGCTCCAAAAATATGTCAGGAATAGGCATTGGGATTTTGCTCATCACACCAGAGAAGGAAATGATTCCCTTTTCCCTTAAGCTTGATTTTCCATGCACCCACAATATGGCTGAGTACGAAGCTCTGATACAAGGCCTAAAAATTCTACAAAACTTCAATGTCAAGAAAGTGCATGCATACGATGACTCATTGCTTGTCGTCAATCAAGTTCAAGCAGAATGGCAAGTAAAAGATCAAAAATTACTTCCTTATCAAAAGATAGTTTCAGCTCTTGCTAGCAGTTTTGAAGAGTTTCAGTTATTCCATATCAAGAGAGACTTCAATCAAGTTGCAGACAGCTTAGCCAATCTAGGCTCCATCATGTCTTTCAAAGCGGAGAATCTTGTTGCTCCTTCGAAATTGAGAGACTTGATCAACCTGCCTTCGTCCCAATAGAGCAAGTAAACCAAGTTGAGCAAAAGAAGAAGCCTTGGTATTACAATATCAAAATTTTCATAGAAACTGGCGAATTCTCTCCAGAGGTGCCAAAGAAAGAGCAGCGAGTCATTCAATGCATGTCTACTCGCTATTTCATTCTTGCAAATATCCTCTATTGCCGAGGATTCAGTTCAGAATATTCTAGATGCTTAGATGAAGAAAAAGCCCAAGAAGTCGTGCGAGAAGCACATGAAGGCATTTGCGGTGGTCACGTCGGCTACTAAATGCTTGTCAAGCAAATCATCCGAGCAATATATTATTAGAAGACTATGCAGCAAGACTGCTATCGCTTTGTAAAGAAATGTGTGCAATATCAGATACATGCACCGGCTATTCACGCACCAGCTGCATATTTGCAATCTGTCGTATCTCCATGGCCATTTTCTATGTGGGCCTTCGACGTCGTAGGTCCCATTACTCCTTCTGTTTCAAACGGCTACAAATATTTCCTTGCTGCAATAAAATATTTCACCAAGTGGGTAGAAGCTGTCACTCTACGTACGGTAGAAGGCCGACACATGGTTTCTTTCATCCACAAGAGCATCCTTTGCTGATTCGGTATATTGCATGATATCGTGTCAGACAATGGCAGTCATTTTAAGAATAAAAGGATGAATTCTTTCTGCTTAAAGTTCAAGATTCATCATCATTTTTCTGCTCCTTACTATCCTCAGAGGAATGGTCAAGTAGAAGCCACCAATAAGATCCTAATTCGTATTTTGGAGCGAACAATGGAAACAGGCCGTGACTGGCTGAAAAGATCCACGATGCGTTTTGGGCATACCAAACTACCATTCACACTCCAACAAATGCTACTCCATCAGAACTTGTCTATGAAACAGAAGTAGTATTGCCCCTGCATGTTCAAAAACCCACTCTGAAGTTCGCATCACTTCTAGAACTACCTCTTGATCAATACTAGCAGCAGTGATTGGTACAACTTGACTTGCTCGATGAAAGAAGGCTAAAAGCAGCAGAGCATGCTCAATCATATCGCCAGAGGATAGCCAGACAATATGTGAAATCTGTCATTGAAAGAAGATTTTGAATCAATGATCTAGTACTTAGATCTACAACTTATCTCAAGCATCGTCCAGGCGGCAAATGGTTACCAAATTGGGAAGGTCCATACATCATCAAAGAAGCATTACCCCACAATTCATATCGGCTCATCAATGCCGATGAGATAGAATTACCAGATCCCGTCAATGCCAGACATTTGAAAAAGTTTTACGCTTGAATCATATGTTTTTCCTTTTTTGTAATCTCCTATTTCCTTCAATAATGATCAAAATTCTATCTCCCAGTTACACTAGGGCATTTTTAAAACTCTTGTCTCTATCCAAAATGTCCTATATTTAGGTAGGATAAACAAACCTTTTGTTTTGCACACAGGTACACCCATGAGCATTAACTTGCATTAATTTGCATTCACTCATGTTCATCTGCATTCAAGTACATTGATTAATGTTTAGGGTAAGGGTCAACCCCGAAACCCCGACAATCATTCCCATCAAAATATCGCAAAATCGTAAGTCGATCATCAGTGCGGGTATATATTTTTCAAAATCCAATGCCTGTACTGCTCGTGCTAACACATATCTTCAAAATCCAGTGTTCATACTGGTATATTTTCAAAAATCCAGTGCTTGTACTGGCGTATTTTTCAAAATCCAGTGCTCATATTGGTACATTTCCAAAATCCAGTGCTCGTGTTGGTACATTTTGTAAAACCCAGTGCTTATACTGGTATTCTTCCAAAATCTAACCCCCTTGTTAGTATCCCATCAGTCGCATTAGTCGATCTTCTAGGTTCAGTCTTTGTACGAACCTC
Source organism: Nuphar pumila (assembly GCF_984573655.1). Taxonomy (NCBI): domain Eukaryota; kingdom Viridiplantae; phylum Streptophyta; class Magnoliopsida; order Nymphaeales; family Nymphaeaceae; genus Nuphar; species Nuphar pumila. The sequence goes on from NC_143257.1 coordinate 84,597,351, forward strand.
TCATCAAAATTCAATTCCCAATTTTAACCTTCGAGTCCACAATCTCCCATTTCAAATTTCGACCTCCGGGTCATTCAATTTCCAGTTTCGACCTCCGGGTCATTCAATTTCCAATTTTGACCTTTGGGTCATTCAATTTCAAATTCCGACCTCCGGGTCATTCAATCTCCAATTTCAATCTTTGGATCATTCAATTCTTCAATTTCGACCCTCGAGTCATCCAATTTCCAATTTCGACCTTCGAGTCATTCAATTTCTAATTTCGACCTTCGGGTCAGTCAATTCTCAACTTCGACCCTCGGGTCAACCAGTTCCAAATTTTGACCACCAGGTCAGCCAATTTCAAACCTCCAGGTTATCAATTCTATCTCAATCATTTTGGCCCATGGGCCACATTTGCCAATCATGGTCATGCATGGTTCGATCTTTGCGTCAGAATCATTCTGCCAATTGGCTCAATATTCAATTTCAATCATTTTCTCTTGCGAGAGACCTTTTTTATAGGGAGAGTTTGAGGGAGCTCGCTCTTTTTGCATGATATCACTCTTTGTTCACTTAGCCTCTTTTAGGGAGAGTTTGAAGGGACTCGTGTCTTTGTGAACCATTTGCAAAACAATTTCCAATTTCACACAAGGAACCCTTTTTATAGGGAGAGACTCGCTTTCCTTGTGCCCTCCCCTCAATTTTCATACTAGGCCATTTCGTCATGAAATACCCTCCTTTTAGGGAGAGTGTGATGAACTCGTTCTTTCAAGACTCCCATTATCGACCTCACTTCTATCAGCCCCCTTTCCATAAGAGAAGCCTAACATTAGGGAGCATTGACAAAAGCTTAATTTCTCTTCGAAAGTTCGTTTTGCAAACACCTCCTCTTCAGAGAAGAGAGGAGTATTTTTCACCTCCCATTCAGGTAAGGGCTAAGCCTGAACCTTCTCCTTTGAGGAAAGGAGAAGAGAATTTTTGTCGCAGAAGCGCTAAATCAAACTCTAAATACTCACTTTCAACAAGGATTCCAGGAACATTTGTCGATTTATCACCAAACACATGTTGATTTCAAAATCTTCATTGCACAAATCTTTACCTCGATTTACCTTCAGCATTACTTCCAAAAGAGCAAAGCTTTTGCGAAGAAAGATTCAAAATTCAAATTCTTTCTATTGGCTAACCAAAGGGATGAAGAATAAATCCTCGATATGGCCAGCAAAGAAGATTCAATATTGTCGCAAAGCCATGAGTGATTGATATTGGTCATAGCTATGGCATATCTTTAAAAACCATTCTTGCAAAAATGAGGCAGTGGAAATATCTTGAGCGATAGAAAAAAAGAGAATTCACCCAATCCATGTCTCCTAAAATCACCTAAGCTGTAATTAAATATCTATAAAAAGGATCTCTCAATTGTCATCAAGTTGAAGACGAATATGCGAGTTAGACCCCCGGGGCCAAAGAAGATTTGGATCATCTCCAAGATGAAAGTGTTTGTGACGGATCCTTCTAGGAAAAGTCCAGAGCATCGTCAAGTTGAAGGCGGATGTGATGAACCTCCCGACAATCCCTAAAAGCTATTTAATTTCCGCTATCATCAAGAGATCTGCAACCAATAAGTTGATACCATCAGTATACGTCTCAGGGCAAAGAAGGATCGGAACATCTTCAAGTTGAAGGAGTTTGTGATGTACCCTTCCAAAAAAAGAGAGAGAGAAAGAGAGAAAAGTCAGGACATCTCCAAAATAAAGGACGATGTAATAAACTTCCCCCAAAAACCCAAGAGAGCTCAAAATAGTGCAAAAAGATTATCATGAGAAAGCACCAAGATACCACACTGCCGATTTTGCCAAGAATTTTCTTTAATTTTATGGGATTCTGTTACCAATATTCTTTCACCATTTGCTTTCACAATATTCATTCTTTCTTTCATGTTCATATCAAGGAAATTGATAGCTTCCTTAAAGAAGGTCAATCGCAAGCAGTTTGAATCTGAATCTTGATTCTACGAAGTTAGCATGAGTGGAGGTAATACTTCGGGTGGAAAAGAGGAAATACTTTCATCAATGAGCATCACTTTGAATCAACAATAATTTTCAATATTTTGACAACAATTTCTAGCTATCCTGACAGGCAGCGAGAGCTTGAGGCTCGGTCTGATGCATTCTAACACCATTTCAATCCCTCTTTAGGACTTGATTATGGGAGTTTTCAAGTTTCCTTCCCTTCTTTTTTATAATCTGAGCGCATGAGCTCTCAGATTCGCACACTTCCCTGTGTCTCCACTGTCCAACCATAGACAGTCCCATTTCGGTTTGAGGTTGAATCAATAATCATTCTTCAGTAAAAGGCCACCAATTTCAAAAGCTAATTTAGTATCAGCAATGAGACGCCCAAGACCTATCCCTTTTCAAGCTTTAGGGACCCCAATTTTCTTCCTTTTGCGAAATGCCTATCGGATTCATTGTGCAAAATCCAAAGGTTCCATCATGGTCTCTTCCTTTGAGGATTCCATTCATTTTCCCGATCAGGTTAAGGGCATAAACCTGGGCCTCATTTTGATGAGGTATTTCATTACTCGATCAGGTTAAGGGTCAAACCTGAGCTTCATTCTACACGAGGTATTATCGTCCCGTCCAGGTTAAGGGCAAAACCTGAACTTCACTCCCGCAGAGTGAATCTTTCCTCTTCAGTCTCCATTCCACAACTATCATCTTCATCAGGGCCAATTTCCTCCTACCCAGTCAGATCCTTCTAACTGGGGGCATTTTTATAGCCCAAATTTGGCGTGTTTTCTTTGCCACTAAGCTCGGTCTTGAACCGGCTTAGTAGCAAAGAGGGGCATCTGTAAACACCCCAAATTTTTACTCAAACTTATATACAATCATCACAGCCTGTCCTCTGAGATCTTCACATGACAAAATGGTCAATTTCTGAGCCTGGACCCTGCAAAAGTCAAAATTTCATCTATGATTCTCAAAATTCCCATATTTTGGCTCAAAACATCAATTTCACTCTCGAATTTCCAAAGTCTTATTCATAACAGGAGACTGGAATCTCCAATCTCTGGTTCAGAATCACATTTTTTGAGACATGCCTTTGCATATCATCACATGGCAATTCATATCATTTCACCGCATAGCATACCATTTCGAGGTCCAGAACTCACGTTTTCAAAATCCTCAATCCAGATTTGAATTTCAAACTCTTTCAAAATCGATTTCCAACCCCTGGGTCTTCAAAAGTGCTACCTTTTCCCATTTTACCCCCAGGATCCCGAATTTCAAAATGTTTTCTCTGGAAAACAATCTGGATAAATTTTTACATCAATTTTCCAATTTTGTCAACTGGACCATCTCTGCCTGAAGAAGGTGACAAAGCTTTCAATCGTATCCCAAATTTTGCAAAAAGACTTTGAATTTTATAAATTCTCTTTATTTTACCCTTTTATCAGCAATTTCAATATCATTTTCACAAAATCGCCCTACAGGGGCCACCTTTCTTTCAAAATTTTCACAATTAGGCCAAAGTCATGTTTCGTATTTGTTAGTTGTGAACACCCCAAATTTTTCAAAATCTTTTAAATATTCCCCTTTTGCCCCTAAATTCATTTTTGAGCAAATGAGTCATTTTAAAGCTAAATTCTAGTTCATTTCCCAAATTTTACTGAAGTTAAATTCATCCTATATGTTTAAATTGATTTCGGATCTGGATCCATTGTCCAGATCCAAATCTGAATCTCCTTGTTCAAATTTTAAATTAAAATTATAGAAAATGCCAAAAATAGCCTTTAAATAGCTCAAATAGTCCATTCGACATCTGTTTGGATCAATCAAATCGTATTTCTCGATTCGAGTATCAAAACTCGAACATTCTCTCAAAACCTGGGTCTGAATCCCTTTTTCTGAAAAAAATTTCCCCAAGATGACCTGAAATTCTCGAGAAAACATTTTTTTAATATTTCTTAGAAAAATACAAAAATTTAGTGTTTGAACTTTGTTTTCATAAAATCTTAGTTTTTCTATTACAAAAATACAAAAAAATGGAAAATGCAAAATAAGAAAAGAAACAAAAATTAGTTTTTTTGGAAAAAAAAAAAACCTCTTTTGAAAACCATCATTTTTGCAAAATAAATCTTTTTGCAAACATCCTTTTTGAAAAATCAGGTTTTTGAGAAAACTTCTTTTTGCAAAAATTTATTAGAAAGCCCCCCTCTTTGCAAAAATTTGAAAATAAAAGGGGTTCCATTTTAATTTCTTTTTCTTTAGGGTTTCGGTAAAACCCTTCGCAAGAGGAAGATCTTCTCCTTCTCACAAGTTTTTTTTTTTTTTCAGCCACCTCATTCTCCTTCTCCGCCTCTCTCAAAGCCTCCCGTCAGCCACCCATCTGCAACAACCTTCATCCAGCCACCCATCTTCAACCGAACGTCCTCCTTCTCCCTATAAAGAAACCTTACAACGAAAACCCTAACCACCGCTTCTCACCCCCGCACCCCTCTTCATGCATGATCGTCTTCACCTCTCCCCTTTCTCATACATAGCATCCTCTCCTTTTGCCTTCACTGAATCCGTCTTCTACCTCTCCACGACCATCCATCTTCATTCGTTCTTTGCCTTCCTCCTTCAGGATTTCTGCAAAGCTCAGGTAAGGGATCTCTTCTTTCTTTGTCTTCCTTTGTAGATTACTTCGAAATTTAAATGTATATTTAGAATCGGATTTCTTGCTTTCAATTTCTTTACGCCATTCTCAATCTACATTTCTTTTTTTTTTTTCTCTCCCTTTCTGTAGATATTGGATTTCTAACTAAGTCTCTTTCCTTATATATTGATGATCGACGATGCCTCGCAATGGCATCGTCGATCCAATTAAACTCCATTTTCATCTTCATGTTTGTTTTATTATTTTCAATTTTTATTGCTTCCCCCATTAGATGCACCATCGAGTTACGACTGAGTTGCTTACGGCTCCGTCAATCCCTCGTGTGCCACAGCAAAAAGGAATTTCCTAATTCCGAAATTCATTTCCCCGGCTCTGCAATTAATTTTATTAGATTTCCTCAGTTTTATGACATTATTTCTTTTTTTTATTCTTACCATGATCCGCATCTTTTAGACTCAATATACTGTCATATTTTCCTTTTCTGCGTATTCTCTTCCTTTTGCTCTGTATCGGCATCAATCCACAGATAGCCATTCGTGGCTAACAATCACATTGGGAATTCAATATGTCAAGAGCTAATATCCAGCGATAATAATGTAATGTCTCTGGCTCAATCTTATTGAAAATTCCATTTGCTCTAATTTGTTATGAGAATTCATATTTAGTTTACCTTGAAATACTTTATCCAGTTTTAAAATCATATTCATGATCTCTGGGGAATGGCCGTGAAATCAAAACCAGATTCAAAGTAGATCGGTTTGCAAAGGTTTTATCATCAGATGCAGAGACGTCTCATGCCCTATTGCTTGATAATCCTGCTCAGACTCATCAGGAAGAGATCCTTCAATCTTTTGTGCCATCTGGTCCTCATGTTAAACAAGACTTTACAAGGGATGGATTGGCCGATGTTGATACTTTTGCATTAACAGGTGTACCTTTTCCAACGTAGGAAACCTTTGGTCAGACATCTCTTACCGAATTTCCTGCAGGATATCATGTTGTTTCATCACATGAAGATGTGAAGGCAGAATCTTGTGCCCCTTCCACTCACGTTGGAGACATTGGGGGGATGGCAGAAGCATTTTGCATGAAAATCTCTGTGGCAAATGATCAGTCTAAGCTATCTCTTGATCAAAGTTCAGTGTCTCCTAAGGAAGAAAGCACAATGTGCACATTGTTGGATATTGAATTAGGATTGCATTTTACACAAGTTTCTACAACTGTAGTTACAAATACCATTATCGCAAATGAAGACATAATCAAAGAACTGCCCGATGCCTCAGTGAATGGTACTTATAAGACTGCGGTTATTCTTGATGAGAATCACATCAAGCCCCTGGCATGTAGCCCTACAGAAATTGCAATGATTCGGAATGCTCGACCCCAAGTGTCAAGCAAAATATCACATCTACAAGGGAATCCTATGTCATTTCCAGATTTGAGTATCCATTGTGAGCCTACTGTGTCTGGTGACCTATGGAATGCTTTGCCTGCATCACAGTGTATAAGTTCTACTTACAATACCATAAAACAAATAAATGGTGTTCATGTTTTGAAACGTGACCTCCCTTTTTCAAACTGCAAAAACGACAAAAAAAAAAAGGGGAAAGGGGCACCTTACACTTACAGGTAAGTATAATATCTGCATCTATTAAACATGGTTTTGATAGTATTGTTATTTTAGCATCATTATATTATCACATTCTATATGTAATATTTGATCTATCACATCATGATTTGTTCTGCACATTTCTGGAATAATGGTGCACCAAGTGTCAATACTGTGCCAGTTCGGATTTGCGAGGAGTGCAGGTATGGCTTATATGACTTACCCCATTTGTTCATTTCTTTCAGCAGGCCTTAATGTTAGAGATTGCTTCCTGGCTGAATTTTTGATATGGTATGTCATTACAGTTTAGGCTGCACTGATGTGTTAGTGCAGAAATTGAAATATAAATAGATTTAGGCTCATTGAAAGAGGCAGCTCAGATCTTCGTTCCTGGTGGAACAACCTCACAGTCGGCACGAACAATAAAGATCAGGGAAGAAGACCTCCGGACCCATTAGTTCTACGAGTTCATTGTGGAGGAGCAGCATGTGGCTTTAGTTGCATCCGTAAGCAATGTTCTGCGAATGAGTAAAGGATTTCAGGTGTGCAAAGTTTTGAAATTATTTTTCCTCTCTACTAAAAAAATGAGATTCCATATCTCAGCATCCACAGTTCAAAGGCCTGTAAATGCTTCCATTTTCCGAGGGGATGATGAGCCACGAACACTTGATATGTCAGAGCTATGCTCTAATAATGGTTTCCTTCAGGACATATTGAGTGGCTATTCCGACAATGCTGCAGCAAGCCTCTTCCAAATCAGGTATGAAATAATGAAAATTTAGGTAATTTTATCTGAAATTATCTCCAGCTTCATATTTTTCTGTGACATGGCTATATCAGATTGATATTTATGTCTTCCGTGCTGTTCAATACAAAACATTTTATATCATATATCTGGTATTTTTATACCCAGCACCTGTACATTATTTGCCTTCACTACTGACAAAACAAGATCATCAATGTAGTCATTTTTTCTACTATAATTACCATCCCTTTATCAGCATACATACAGCTCCTTCCCCTGTCCCAGCATTGTTTAGCTTGCACAACATTATCACCTGTTTTCAACTACCACAACACTTCACTCCACAGATTAAACACCTTCATTCACCTCTTTAACATTCACCACAGCATGTGCTGGTTTTATTTACTGCGATAATGTCATTATATACCCTGCATTCATTACTTACACTTATCATTCCATCTTCATATGTTAGCATCACCCTCATATTGGTAGGTTACCACCCTTCAGCATAATCTCCATATCAGAGCCAAATCTTGCAAAGTACACCATTGACGGAAGGAGTTGTACAATGCTTACAGTTGACGAAGTTTTCTTTATCTCAATCAAGGCAGCCAAAATTTTCAGATATTTGTTTTGACATGAAGCTATCTTTTGATAAATAGGCTCTAGACCTCCTTGGGGTTTGGGTTATATATCAAATTTTGCATACAGCCAGGCATGGGTTTTAAGGAGTGCCTGCCTGGGCTAGAGATAACAGATGGGAGGCATTGTATCTGTAACTAGCAGCTGGATTGTTTAGAGACTGAAGAGTCGACTAGCTTTAACTGATATATCATCTGGCCGTAAGCCTTGGCTTAATCTTTGGATGCTATTGAAAATTTGGTAATTTTCTGAACAGTGAAAGATGTAGTTTGAAAATGTACCTGAATATGGTCACATATCCTTGGGTATACTGTTTAATGGCTATCTTGATGATGCTGTGCTGAAATCGTTTTAGTATGCTGGTATCCATGTGATTAAAACTCATTGAGCGATCTAAATCAAATCAATTTGCTATTATAAGCTGTTTTTATTTTACAGCAGAATCAGATCGCTGTTGTTAAGCATTGAAAGCCTCATTTCGACATACATTCTCATGGCTCTTCATATACATTTCCAATACATCTCATATGCCTACCCTTATATGCATTCTTTTCTTAATTGAATATGAATCCCTATTTCGGTATGCCTATCTAATTATTGAAATCCTTAGATTCAATGTAAATATTTTGCCTCTCACTTCATGCTAACTAAGTGTTTTCTTTTTCAGGAAATATTCAAGAATTGTTGAAATTTCGTTTTAGGATTTCATTATTTCTTTGTATTTCCAAACTTGTAATAACTAGATATAATGGAAATATTCACATTTCCTGCCTTAGATAGAATGAATGAGCATTGTAAATATCATGAATTACTTGTTCTTCATGCATTTTTCCTTTATTCCTCAAAATCTCACAATGGTGAAACACGAATGGCACGTGCACCATTTCGTAAGAGGTAAATTAATATTAAGTTGATGATCCATATTAATGGCCATAGTCAGGGTGTGGACAAAACTTAGTATTTTTATCTTTTACGAAATAACACTGGATCCACACTGGATCCATTTTTCAAAACTCATCATGTTTCCTTAAATATTTTCTTCTTTTATTAGAGTTTAACTTAAAATTGGCTCAAAATATATACCAATGGCCATAGTCAGGGTATATTGAGAGTTAATTTCATTTTAAACTCTATAAAAGCACAAAAATATGTTTTATTCTTCACCTGAATCTAAATATAAATTATTATATAATACATCCAATGACCATAGTCAAGGATATATTATATCTTCAATCTTGTTTTAATTCATCTAAAGAATGAAATAGCTTTTCAAGATCCAATTTCAAAATTCTTCAAATTCATTCATCATTTAGGATAGAACTGCATCATATTTTCAAAATTCCTTTTTCAAAAACTCCAAGTGGTGTAAATATCTTCCTTAATCTATTCTTATAAGATCTGATTCATCCTTTCATTTTCAAATTCAAATTTTTTTTTTTTCAATCTCAAAGTTCAATTTAACTTTGAGATTACAAAGTCATTTTTATATTCAAATTCAAAATCAGATTTCAAAGTTCAATTTGACTTTGAAAATTCAAATTCATTTTATATTCAAAACTCCATTCAAAATTCAAGTCCAATTTGAAATTCATTTGTATATTCAAGATTCAAATTCTAAATTTCATTTTCCAAATTCAATTCCAACTTAGAAATTCTTGATTCATCTTCTTCAGACTTCAAATTCAAAGTCCCATTTGACTTTGAAATTCATAGTTCGATTCAAAACTTGGATGTTCTTAATTCAAACAATTCTAAATCCATTTTAGGATCCAGGATTCAACACTCACTTTGGATCTTAGACTACAGATCCAATTTCCTTATAGGATCCAGGATTCAACACTCACTTTGGATCTCAGACTTCAGATCCAAATCCATCTTAGGATCCAGACTCCAATTTCACTTTGGATCTTAGATTTCAGATCCAATTCCTCCTTAGGATCCAGACTCCAATTTCACTTTGGATCTTAGACTTCAGATCCAATTTCCTTATAGGATCCAGACTCCAATTTCACTTTGGATCTTAGATTTCAGATCCAAATCCATCTCAGGATCCAGAACCCAATTCTACTTTGGATCTTAGACTTCAGATCCAAATCCATTCTAGGATCCAGAATCCAATTCCAATTCTAGATTTCAAATTCATTTTCAGATCTCATCTGAACTCCCTAAATCCATTTCTATTTTTTAAATACCATTTGATTTTCTCAGATCCATTCTAAGATTCAAATTCAATATCACTTCAAAATTTCATCTTCTTCTCCTAAAATCCATGATTGAATTCAAAGTCCATTTCTGACTTTGAAACTTCATTTCTTTTCATTTCAGAGCTTCAAATCATTCTGTCTCAAAGCCAAGATCTATTCTTTCAAACTCTAAATTACTCCAAAGACTTAGAACTTCTCTGATCTATCTCAAGTTCTAAGTTAGATTCAATCATTTCTTCACTCCCTTATCAAGTTTATCCCTGAAATACTTGGAAATTTCTAAATCAATTTTTAAAAAAAAAGAGCATACATCCTTGCATTGCACAAGCATGATTCTTTGTGCATTTAGAGTTAGAATAAATTCTTAGATTATATTTAGGCAAAGCAAAAGGGCATAGATTCGATCCTTGGTTCAATTACCCCTGGTAAATGCGCCAGAAACGGTCGAACCTCGTACCGACGAGCGAATCCTGTCTCTCCATTTTCCCGCAATATTTTCAAAACGGAGGCGAGTAATTTCCTAAATATTTTCAAATAAAGGTCAAGTGAAAACCCGCAAAAGAGTTCCTCTTCTCTCTCTCTTTCTTTCTTTTCTCTTCTCTCTCTTCTTTTCTCTCTTTTATTTTTCTCCCTTCAAAAAGGAGGAAAATAGAGGTTAGAAAAAAGGGAAAGAGAAGGAAGAGAGAGAAACAACAAGAGAATAGAAAAAATTTTGCGATGATCACAGTTTTGGCGACCATGATGGGACTCGTCTTCATCTGGTCGAATTATGCCTTTGCTTTGCTTTTATATAATCTAAGTCTTTATTCTAACATATGTCAGCTACATTTCCATGCAAACCTTAGGAGCCTAGACTCTGTCCTAAGATGACATTATTTTCATATAGGATCTAAGTATGGTTTGGTAGGACCATATTGAGGAGATTATCCATGTTCACATTAGACTTAGGTCTTAAATACAACTCTCCTCAATTTTAGGGATTGAATGCAAACAATGTATGCAAGTGTATGCTTCTTTTCATTTAAATCTATCTCTTTAGGACTTGCATTAGAGCCTTCTGATTTTATTGCATGATTGATCATATTTTGAAAACATCCCTACCTATATTGTCCCGGTCTTCACGTTGCTGGGCTGTCTCACTGAACCATAGTTCGGGAGAGAGCCTCACAACTAGACCACTTATTTGGGTTCGCGCCCCCCTACCACGTACCTAAGTGCCATAGTCCGAGGTATATCGGTAGGTGCTCAAGGATGTTGGGAAGCCTTTACCTTAGAACTGGAGAGATATCTTATATGCCACGTACTTCGAGCTTCGGCTTGAGTATATTGGCGTACCTTGATTGAAATCAGATGATCTAAATCTTAGAGTTAGGATTAAGGTCCTATTTGCCATTTCAAATATTGCATATAGAGTCAGCTTTAGGGATTGCTATTTGTGCATTCTTTGCTTGTATGTTTGTGATTGAATGATATTACATGTATATGTATCTTCCTTATATTTTCCAAAACCCTGGGTATATATTATTCAAAATTTCCTCTTTTAAAAAACCCAGGTGTATTGCCTCTTCTTTCTAATTCCTTCAAAATCTTTTTTCCTGCCTGCTATTTTTCAAAATTTTTAAATCCTTGTCATCTATTTTTCAAAAATTTGTTTTCCTCCATCATGAGAGAAATGATATTGCCTATGAGGATTTTCAAAATCATAAAATTTCTGCAAAATTTTTCAAAAATTTAAATATTTTGATCTAAATACCTTTTTAAAATAAACTAACATGTTGATTTTCCTTTTCCAAATTAGGTTTTGAAAACCATTTGTCTTCAAAATCATCACCTCATGCTTGTTTTCTTTTTCAAAAATTGATTTTTAAACCACTATTTTCGAAATCAAACCTCATGATGATCTCTCATGATGATTCCCCTTCTTAAAGGATCAGATCTCGCACTAATCATTCTTCTTGCAGTGGATTTTCTTTCCAAAAATGATTTTTCACCTATCTTTTAAATAAATCTTTTCCTTTCAAAGTCCCATATACAGGCAGAATCAAAAAAACTCCTTTTCTTCAAATCTTATAAATCTTCAGTCAATTTTTGATGTCTTTATCTGTTTCATTCATTTTATTCATATTTTTATCAAGTTTACATCAATTTTATCTAGTTTTATCTAGTTTAGCAATATTTCTTCAATTCTATTAAAAATTCTATTCTCTACCCTTTCAGGTTAAGGGATAAACCTGACCCTCGTTGTCCGAGGTGTTCCCGCTCAGGTTAATGGATAAACCTGACCCTCGTTGTCCGAGGTGTTCCCATTCAGGATAAGGGATAATCCTGAAACCCCTTGTAGGAGCAACAACGCTACCTATAAGGATTCTTTTGTAAATACAAGTTTTTGTTAATCTTTATTGACTTTCTAGATTTATATCAATTTGCCTTCGCTAAATTTTCTTAAATTCTATTCTTTTTCCCATTCAGGATAAGGGATAATCTTGAAACCCCTTGTAGGAGCAACAATGCTACCTATAAGGATTCTTTTGTAAATACAAGTTTTTGTTAATCTTTATTGACTTTCTAGATTTATATCAATTTGCCTTCGCTAAATTTTCTTAAATTCTATTCTTGTTCCCATTCAGGATAAGGGATAATCCTGAAACCCCTTGTAGGAGCAACAACGCTACCTATAAGGATTCTTTTGTAAATACAAGTTTTTGTTAATCTTTATTGGCTTTCTAGATTTATATCAATTTGCCTTCGCTAAATTTTCTTAAATTCTATTCTTGTTCCCATTCAGGATAAGGGATAATCCTGAAACCCCTTGTAGGAGCAACAACGCTACCTATAAGGATTCTTTTGTAAATATAAGTTTTTGTTAATCTTTATTGACTTTCTAGATTTATATCAATTTGCCTTCGCTAAATTTTCTTAAATTCTATTCTTTTTCCCATTCAGGATAAGGGATAATCCTGAAACCCCTTGTAGGAGCAACAACGCTACCTATAAGGATTCTTTTATAAATACAAGTTTTTGTTAATCTTTATTGACTTTTTTAGATTTATATCAATTTGCCTTCGCTAAATTTTCTTAAATTCTATTCTTGTTCCCATTCAGGATAAGGGATAATCCTGAAACCCCTTGTAGGAGCAACAACGCTACCTATAAGGATTCTTTTGTAAATACAAGTTTTTGTTAATCTTTATTGGCTTTCTAGATTTATATCAATTTGCCTTCGCTAAATTTTCTTAAATTCTATTCTTGTTCCCATTCAGGATAAAGGAAAATCCTGAGACCCCTTGTAGGAGCAACAACGCTACCTATAAGGATTCTTTTGTAAATACAAGTTTTGTTAATCTTCTAGATTTATATCAATTTGCCTTCGCTAAATTTTCTTAAATACTATTCTTTTCCCATTCAGGATAAGGGAAAATCCTGAGATCCCTTGTAGGAGCAACAACGCTACCTATGAGGATTCTTTTGTAAATACAAGTTTTGTTAATCTTTGTTGATTTTCTAGATTTATATCAATTTTCCTTCATTAAATATCTTTTGTTGTTCCCATTCAGGATAAGGAAAAATCCTTAAACCCCTCGTAGGAGCAGTAATGCTACCTACGAGAATTCTTTTGTAAATACAAGTTTTGTCAACCTTTAGTGATTTTATAAATTTTTATCAATTTCTCTTCACCTTCTTAAAATCTATTCTTTTCTCTCATAGGAACAACCATGCTACCTGTGAGAATTCTTTTTACAAAAATAAATCAATGTTCTACATTTTCTTCAAAATTCTATATCCTTTTGTCTTCTCAAAGTTTATTCTTTTTACATTCCCCGTCACATACCTGGTCCATCTAAATCATAGATCATAAATTCTAAATTTTGTCATATTCCTTCTAAATTCAAGTCTCAGGTTACCTCTTCATGAAATCTTTCATTTCCCCTTCAGGTTAAGGGATAAACCTGAATCATTCTTTTCCTAAATTCTCATCAAATGTCTATTCCATTTCCCCTTCAGGTTAAGGGATAAACCTGAATCATTCTTTTCCTAAATTTCTCATCAAAATGTCTATTCTATTTTCCCTTCAGGATAAGGGATAATCCTGAAACCCCGACCATTCTTCTTGCTTCGATCTCTAAATATCTTAAATAGGCCGATCTCTTTCCCGACTTTCAGTTGAAAAACCTAGTGTTCGCACTAGCTATTTTGCTAAATTTTCAAAAATCTAAAGATCAAGTTCATCAATCCTCGTGTTGTTTGTATCTTAGAAAAATCTCAATCTTAAATCAAGTAATTAAATGAAATGTCCCAGCTACTTCGCTGGTCGTTAAATGATTAAATGAAATGTCCCAGCTACTTCGCTGGTCGTTAAATGATTAAATGAAATGTCCCAGCTACTTCGCTGGTCGTTAAATGATTAAATGAAATGTCCCAGCTACTTCGCTGGTCGTTAAATGATTAAATGAAATGTCCCAGCTACTTCGCTGGTCGTTAAATGAAAGGCCCCAGCTACTTCGCTGGTCGTTAAATGAAAAGTCCCAGCTACTTCGCTGGTCGTTAAATGAAAAATCCCAGCTACTTCGCTGGTCGCTAAATGAAATGTCCCAGCTACTTCGCTGGTCGCTAAATGAAATGTCCCAGCTACTTCGCTGGTCGCTAAATGAAATGTTCCAGCTACTTCGCTGGTCGCTAAATGAAATGTTCCAACTCCTACGTTGGTCGTTAAATGAAAGGTCCCAGATTTTTCTGGTCATTAAATGAAATGTCCCAGCTACTTCGCTGGTCATTAAATGAAATGTTCCAACTCCTTCGTTGGTCGTTAAATGAAAGGTCCCAGATTTTTCTGGTCATTAAATAAAATGTCCCAGCTACTTCGTTGGTCATTAAATGAAAGGTTCAAGCTCCTTCGCTGGTCGTTAAATGAAAGGTTCCAGTTTTACTGATCAGAATGTCCAAAATCATAAATTGCAACTAAAGGTCGCATCAAAATCTATATTGAGTAAATATTTCACATAGAAGTCATGAAAGCTTTGCCAATCTGCTAAAAATATTTGTTGATTCCAAATAAATCTTATTGCACAAAAGAATTACCTCAGATTACCTCTAGTATTTTCTTCATAAAAGGTGAAACTCTTTGCGAAAAAGAGGTAAAATTCAAATCTTTTTCCCGTTGATCAACCAAAAGGATGAAAGAAATATCCTCGGTATGATTAGTGAAATAAATATTCGATGACATTGAAAAGCCGGAAGCGAATTGATATTGATCATAGCTATGATGCATGTTTAAAGACGATTTTTTTGGCAATTAGACAGTGGAAATATCCTGAGCCATAAAAGAATCCACTTAATCCATATCTTCTTATTTAGTTTAAAGCTGCAAATCAAATATCCGCAAAAGAGATCTCTCGATTGTCGTCAAGATGAAGGCGAATTAAGCGAGTAGACCCCCGGGGCCAAAGAAGATTTGAAACATCTCCAAGATGACGGAGTTTGTGACGGATCCTTCCAGGGAAAGTTCAGATCACCGTCGAGATGAAGGCGAGTGTGATGGACCTACCGACAAACCCTAAATGATATTTGATTTCTGCTATCATCTAAAGACCTTTTACCATCATATATAGTCCCTGAGAAAATGAAGGATCGGAACATCTCCAAGATGAAGGAGTTTGTGAGGTACCCTTCCCTGAAAAAGAGAGAAAAGTCAGGACCCATCCAAATGAAGGATGATGTAAAAGCCCCAAAAAACCCAATGACTCAAAAAGAGTGCAAGAAGATCACCATGAGAAAACACTCAGATATCAAACTGCCTAAATTGCCAGAAATCATCTTTTCTTATGCAAAATATCTTTTATCAATGTCTTTTCACTAGTTGCTTTTATGAAATTGAGAATATTTCTTCTCTTCTCATATCAAGGGAATGGATAGCTTCCTTGAAGAAAATCATCAGCGCTGAAATTTTGAATTTGACTCTTAAAGACCAAGGAGTTAACCTCGTTGGAGGAAATACTCTGGGTAAAAGAGGGAATATCTTTGTACACATGTGCACATTTTTCAAGCATTGAAGTCAACTATAAATTTATCTTATTGGCAAAATTTTCTAGACATTCTATTAAATAAATATTCAACATCCATTTGGATACAACCTAGAGTTGTTTACATTCTCCGTCTTTCGCTTTGTCGAGAGACTTGCCTTCTCCTTGATAAAACGATTGCCTTCCCCGTCTTTCGCTTTGTCGAGAGACTTGCCTTCTCCTTGATAAAAGGATTGCCTTCTCCGTCTTTTGCTTTGTTGAGAGACTTGCCTTCTCCTTGATAAAAGGATTGCCTTCTCCGTCTTTCGCTCCGTCGAGAGACTTGCCTTCTCCTTGATAAAAGGATCGCCTTCCCTGTCTTTTTGCGTTGTCAAAAGATTTGCCGTTCTCCTTGATTAAATCATTGCCTTCTCCGTCTTTCGCTTTGTCGAGAGACTCGCCTTCTCCTTGATAAAAGGATTGCCTTCTCCGTCTTTCGCTTTGTCGAAAGACTCGCCTTCTCCTTGATGAAAGGATTGCCTTCTCCGTCTTTCGCTTTGTCGAGAGACTTGCCTTCTCCTTGATAAAAGGATTGCCTTCTCCGTCTTTCGCTCTGTCAAGAGACTCGCCTTCTCCTTGATTAAATGATCACCTTCCTCGTCTTTCGCTTTGTCGAGAGACTTGCCTTCTCCTTGATAAAAGGATTGCCTTCCCCGTCTTTCGCTTTGTCGAGAGACTTGCCTTCTCCGTCTTTCGCTTTGTCGAGAGACTTGCCTTCTCCTTGATAAAAGGATTACCTTCTCCATCTTTCGCTCTGTCGAGAGACTCGCCTTCTCCTTGATTAAATGATCACCTTCCTCGTCTTTCGCTTTGTCGAGAGACTTGCCTTCTCCTTGATAAAAGGATTGCCTTCTCCGTCTTTCGCTCTGTCGAGAGACTCGCCTTCTCCTTAATTAAATGATCACCTTCCTCGTCTTTCGCTTTGTCGAGAGACTTGCCGTCTCCTTATTAAAAGGATTGCCTTCTTCATATTTCACATTATTTCCTTCTCCTTGTTAAAAGGATTGCCTTCTTCATATTTCACATTTCGCCTTCTTCTTACTATTGCCATCTTCGTCGCCATCTTCATATTTCGCTTTTACCTTCTCCTGATCAAAGGATTTGCCCTCTTCCATCTTTTGCCTTGTCAAGAGATTCGTCTCCTTGATAAAGGGTTCGCCTTATTCATCTTTCATTCCATCGAAAGATTCATCTCCTGTCACCTTATTCATCTATTTGTCTCACATATCCTTATTTTCATCTCTTACATTTTCCATAAAAGTTGTCTCATCTCTCTTGTCCCATCACGGTTTTCAAGAAATCCATATGGTTGTTCCCACTCAGGTTAAGGGTCAAAACCTGTACTCCCTACGAGAGGTTATTAAATTCAAAAGCTGATTTAGTCTCAGCAATGAGACGTCCAAGTTCATCCCTTTTTCAAAGCCTTAGGGAACCCCATTTCCTTCCTCCTTTCGCAAACCCCTTTCGGATTTGTTCATCCAAACTCTGAATGTCCCATCATGGTCTCTTCACTCGAGATTCCATATGGTCGTCCCCTTCAGTTTGTGGTTAAACATGAATCTCGTTCCAACGAGTTTCCTTCATTTCAACGAGGTGTTTTCCTTCAGTCTCATCATGGTTCTTTCCATCGAGGAATCCATGCTTTGTATATCCATCCGGAATAAAATCGTACTTGAGCTCCATCTCATGAGGCATTTTCTCAAAAATGTCCCATCAAAGTCCTCATATATTTCTTTCCCCATTCAGGTTATTTTGATATATCTTCGTCCCATCCAGGTTAAGGGCTAAACCTGAGTCATTTCAAAACATTGATTTTGTCTCACCCATGAGACTTGATCAAAATTCTTATCTCCTATCATTTCGGGATCATCACCCAAAATCCCATCACGATTTCCTCATCTTTATTATTTAGTCATATCATTTTCGAGGATTTCGTCTCCCCCAAGCCATTCAAGGATAAAATTTTAAAAACCTAAAAAAACATGTCTTTTGAATAAATTCTTCCACACCCAGTTCAGATCTGTTGACTGGGGCATTTTTCAAAATTTGGAGTGTTTTCTTTGCCACTAAGCTCAGCTTTCAACCGGCTTAGTAGCAAAGAGGGGCATCTGTGAACACCCCAAATTTTTCAAAATCTTTTAAATATTCCCCTTTTGCCCCTAAATTCATTTTTGAGCAAATGAGTCATTTTAAAGCTAAATTCTAGTTCATTTCCCAAATTTTACTGAAATTAAATCCATCCTATATGTTTAAATTGATTTCGGATCTGGATCCATTGTCCAGATCCAAATCTGAATCTCCTTGTTCAAATTTTAAATTAAAATTATAGAAAATGCCAAAAATAGCCTTTAAATAGCTCGAATAGTCCATTCGACATCTGTTTGGATCCATCAAATCGTATTTCTCGATTCGAGTATCAAAACTCGAACATTCTCTCAAAACCTGGGTCTGAACCCCTTTTTCTGAAAAAATTTTCCCCAAGATGACCTCAAATTCTCGAGAAAACATTTTTTTAATATTTCTTAGAAAAATACAAACATTTAGTGTTTGAACTTTGTTTTCATAAAATCTTAGTTTTTCTATTACAAAAATACAAAAAATTGGAAAATACAAAATAAGAAAAGAAACAAAAATTAGTTTTTTTGGAAAAAAAAAACTCTTTTGAAAACCATCATTTTTGCAAAATAAATCTTTTTGAAAACACCCTTTTTGAAAAATCAGGTTTTTGAGAAAACTTCTTTTTGCAAAAATTTATTAGAAAGCCCCCCTCTTTGCAAAAATTTGAAAATAAAAGGGGTTCCATTTTAATTTCTTTTTCTTTAGGGTTTCGGTAAAACCCTTCGCAAGAGGAAGATCTTCTCCTTCTCACAAGTTTTTTTTTTTTTTTCAGCCACCTCATTCTCCTTCTCCGCCTCTCTCAAAGCCTCCCGCCAGCCACCCATCTGCAACAACCTTCATCCAGCCACCCATCTTCAACTGAACCTCCTCCTTCTCCCCTATAAAGAAACCTTACAACGAAAACCCTAACCACCGCTTCTCACCCCCGCACCCCTCTTCATGCATGATCGTCTTCACCTCTCCCCTTTCTCATACATAGCATCCTCTCCTTTTGCCTTCACTGAATCCGTCTTCTACCTCTCCACGACCATCCATCTTCATTCGTTCTTTGCCTTCCTCCTTCAGGATTTCTGCAAAGCTCAGGTAAGGGATCTCTTCTTTCTTTGTCTTCCTTTGTAGATTACTTCGAAATTTAAATGTATATTTAGAATCGGATTTCTTGCTTTCAATTTCTTTACGCCATTCTCAATCTACATTTCTTTTTTTTTTTCTCTCCCTTTCTGTAGATATTGGATTTCTAACTAAGTCTCTTTCCTTATATATTGATGATCGACGATGCCTCGCAATGGCATCGTCCATCCAATTAAACTCCATTTTCATCTTCATGTTTGTTTTATTATTTTCAATTTTTATTGCTTCCCCCATTAGATGCACCATCGAGTTACGACTGAGTTGCTTACGGCTCCGTCAATCCCTCGTGTGCCACAGCAAAAAGGAATTTCCTAATTCCGAAATTCATTTCCCCGGCTCTGCAATTAATTTTATTAGATTTCCTCAGTTTTATGACATTATTTCTTTTTTTTATTCTTACCATGATCCGCATCTTTTAGACTCAATATACAGTCATATTTTCCTTTTCTGCGTATTCTCTTCCTTTTGCTCTGTATCGGCATCAATCCACAGATAGCCATTCGTGGCTAACAATCACATTGGAAATTCAATATGTCAAGAGCTAATATCCAGCGATAATATTGTAATGTCTCTGGCTCAATCTTATTGAAAATTCCATTTGCTCTAATTTGTTGTGAGAATTCATATTTAGTTTACCTTGAAATACTTTATCCAGTTTTAAAATCATATTCATGATCTCTGGGGAATGGCCGTGAAATCAAAACCAGATTCAAAGTAGATCGGTTTGCAAAGGTTTTATCATCAGATGCAGAGACGTCTCATGCCCTATTGCTTGATAATCCTGCTCAGACTCATCAGGAAGAGATCCTTCAATCTTTTGTGCCATCTGGTCCTCATATTAAACAAGACTTTACAAGGGATGGATTGCCCGATGTTGATACTTTTGCATTAACAGGTGTACCTTTTCCAACGTAGGAAACCTTTGGTCAGACATCTCTTACCGAATTTCCTGCAGGATATCATGTTGTTTCATCACATGAAGATGTGAAGGCAGAATCTTGTGCCCCTTCCACTCACGTTGGAGACATTGGGGGGATGGCAGAAGCATTTTGCATGAAAATCTCTGTGGCAAATGATCAGTCTAAGCTATCTCTTGATCAAAGTTCAGTGTCTCCTAAGGAAGAAAGCACAACGTGCACATTGTTGGATATTGAATTAGGATTGCATTTTACACAAGTTTCTACAACTGTAGTTACAAATACCATTATCGCAAATGAAGACATAATCAAAGAACTGCCCGATGCCTCAGTGAATGGTACTTATAAGACTGCGGTTATTCTTGATGAGAATCACATCAAGCCCCTGGCATGTAGCCCTACAGAAATTGCAATGATTCGGAATGCTCGACCCCAAGTGTCAAGCAAAATATCACATCTACAAGGGAATCCTGTGTCATTTCCAGATTTGAGTATCCATTGTGAGCCTATTGTGTCTGGTGACCTATGGAATGCTTTGCCTGCATCACAGTGTATAAGTTCTACTTACAATACCATAAAACAAATAAATGGTGTTCATGTTTTGAAACGTGACCTCCCTTTTTCAAACTGCAAAAACGACAAAAAAAAAAGGGGAAAGGGGCACCTTACATTTACAGGTAAGTATAATATCTGCATCTATTAAACATGGTTTTGATAGTATTGTTATTTTAGCATCATTATATTATCACATTCTATATGTAATATTTGATCTATCACATCATGATTTGTTCTGCACATTTCTGGAATAATGGTGCACCAAGTGTCAATACTGTGCCAGTTCGGATTTGCGAGGAGTGCAGGTATGGATTATATGACTTACCCCATTTGTTCATTTCTTTCAGCAGGCCTTAATGTTAGAGATTGCTTCCTGGCTGAATTTTTGATATGGTATGTCATTACAGTTTAGGCTGCACTGATGTGTTAGTGCAGAAATTGAAATATAAATAGATTTAGGCTCATTGAAAGAGGCAGCTCAGATCTTCGTTCCTGGTGGAACAACCTCACAGTCGGCACGAACAATAAAGATCAGGGAAGAAGACCTCCGGACCCATTACTTCTACGAGTTCATTGTGGAGGAGCAGCATGTGGCTTTAGTTGCATCCGTAAGCAATGTTCTGCGAATGAGTAAAGGATTTCAGGTGTGCAAAGTTTTGAAATTATTTTTCCTCTCTACTAAAAAAATGAGATTCCATATCTCAGCATCCACAGTTCAAAGGCCTGTAAATGCTTCCATTTTCCGAGGGGATGATGAGCCACGAACACTTGATATGTCAGAGCTATGCTCTAATAATGGTTTCCTTCAGGACATATTGAGTGGCTATTCCGACAATGCTGCAGCAAGCCTCTTCCAAATCAGGTATGAAATAATGAAAATTTAGGTAATTTTATCTGAAATTATCTCCAGCTTCATATTTTTCTGTGACATGGCTATATCAGATTGATATTTATGTCTTCCGTGCTGTTCAATACAAAACATTTTATATCATATATCTGGTATTTTTATACCCAGCACCTGTACATTATTTGCCTTCACTACTGACAAAACAAGATCATCAATGTAGTCATTTTTTCTACTATAATTACCATCCCTTTATCAGCATACATACAGCTCCTTCCCCTGTCCCAGCATTGTTTAGCTTGCACAACATTATCACCTATTTTCAACTACCACAACACTTCACTCCACAGATTAAACACCTTCATTCACCTCTTTAACATTCACCACAGCATGTGCTGGTTTTATTTCCTGCGATAATGTCATTATATACCCTGCATTCATTACTTACACTTATCATTCCATCTTCATATGTTAGCATCACCCTCATATTGGTAGGTTACCACCCTTCAGCATAATCTCCATATCAGAGCCAAATCTTGCAAAGTACACCATTGACGGAAGGAGCTGTACAATGCTTACAGTTGA
This sequence comes from Nuphar pumila, assembly GCF_984573655.1. NCBI lineage: Eukaryota > Viridiplantae > Streptophyta > Magnoliopsida > Nymphaeales > Nymphaeaceae > Nuphar > Nuphar pumila. The sequence goes on from NC_143257.1 coordinate 84,619,401, forward strand.
CGAAGTTTTCTTTATCTCAATCAAGGCAGCCAGAATTTTCAGATATTTGTTTTGACATGAAGCTATCTTTTGATAAATAGGCTCTAGACCTCCTTGGGGTTTGGGTTATATATCAAATTTTGCATACAGCCAGGCATGGGTTTTAAGGAGTGCCTGCCTGGGCTAGAGATAACAGATGGGAGCCATTGTATCTGTAACTAGCAGCTGGATTGTTTAGAGACTGAAGAGTCGACTAGCTTTAACTGATATATCATCTGGCCGTAAGCCTTGGCTTAATCTTTGGATGCTATTGAAAATTTGGTAATTTTCTGAACAGTGAAAGATGTAGTTTGAAAAGGTACCTGAATATGGTCACATATCCTTGGGTATACTGTTTAATGGCTATCTTGATGATGCTGTGCTGAAATCGTTTTAGTATGCTGGTATCCATGTGATTAAAACTCATTGAGCGATCTAAATCAAATCAATTTTATAAGCTGTTTTTATTTTACAGCAGAATCAGATCGTTGTTGTTAAGCATTGAAAGCCTCATTTCGACATACATTCTCATGGCTCTTCATATACATTTCCAATACATCTCATATGACTACCCTTATATGCATTCTTTTCTTAATTGAATATGAATCCCTATTTCGGTATGCCTATCTAATTATTGAAATCCTTAGATTCAATGTAAATATTTTGCCTCTCACTTCATGCTAACTAAGTGTTTTCTTTTTCAGGAAATATTCAAGAATTGTTGAAATTTCGTTTTAGGATTTCATTATTTCTTTGTATTTCCAAACTTGTAATAACTAGATATAATGGAAATATTCACATTTCCTGCCTTAGATAGAATGAATGAGCATTGTAAATATCATGAATTACTTGTTCTTCATGCATTTTTCCTTTATTTCTCAAAATCTCACAATGGTGAAACACGAATGGCACGTGCACCATTTCGTAAGAGGTAAATTAATATTAAGTTGATGATCCATATCAATGGCCATAGTCAGGGTGTGGACAAAACTTAGTATTTTTATCTTTTACGAAATAACACTGGATCCACACTGGATCCATTTTTCAAAACTCATCATGTTTCCTTAAATATTTTCTTCTTTTATTAGAGTTTAACTTAAAATTGGCTCAAAATATATACCAATGGCCATAGTCAACAATATACAAGATACCGATGTTCCTTCCTTCAGAACTCCAGCAACCCTGTAAGCGCCCCCTCCTTTCCTCTAATTTTTCTGATTTCCTTTGAAACTTTCCTGTTTAATCGCCACTTTAGAAGCACTATTGTGGTGACGGTTTGCATATAGCAAATACCGATCCACACACATTGTGCAATATCAAAGGGAATTCTCATATTCCCACAACGTGTCCCTTTTCTTGCAATTTTTCCTTCAATCTTTGATTCCCTATTTTCATTATGTATTGTCTTTCCAATCTTGATTTTTGAATCCCCTGAATCTTCACTACAACATACGACTATGCCTTGTTGTAGCATGAGTTTGGGTTTCTCGTTCTTTAAACTTTCAGTTTACTGTTTATTTTGAAATCCCTTCTGATTTGTTGTTAATTTCATTTACCATTATTATTTTCTCTCTTTACTGATTTTATTTTGTTTTTTTTGTTTTTTTTTCTCTTTCATGCGCCACGCCATTCCCTCTTTTCTTTGCTTTCTTTGTTTTCTGATTTTCCCTGCATAATAAGTCTCACGTATGATGTTGATCTGCATATAGCAGTATCAGCTCACACGGAGCAATAGCAAAAGGAACATTCATGTTCCCCCAATTCCTTTCTGATTTTATTTTTATTTTGTTTCTTCTTTTCTCTCCATTTATTGTCAAATTCCCTTAGTTTATTTGCGTTCATCGCATATTGGATTCAACATTTTGCATTCCAACATTGTCTTTCCTCTTTTATTTACTATTTATTGTTGAATTTCATTGATTTATATTTGAGTTTGATCGGTATTCCTATCATCAACCTCCAGACCATATCTGATTTCATTTTAATTGCTTTTCTTTTTCTTTTCTTTTCTTATCGTGTTACCTAATGCATAGAATTTTCAATAGAATGAGGAGAAGAGTAGTAAGTCATTACTGTGACAGAAGATAGTGAAGGATAGACTCTTTACTTTTTTTCTACGTCTTAATTTGATTTCCATTTGAATTATGCATCTTATTTTTGAGAAATTATTTCACATTGTTCATTGTAGATTACACTTAGGTTGTATGACCCACAAAAATCATCAACCTGATCTACACTGTCGTGTTCAGACACAAGTTGTGTTTTGGCTCTAGAGACTCAAGAGGCAAAATGTGATACTTAGGGCTGTGGTCACATGTTTCAATATGGTGATGGCAGTGTGATAACTGGTTATTATGTGTCAGATGCTTTGACCTTCGACAAGGTGGTAGCAAATGATCTCACTTCAAATTCTTCAGCAAAAGTGCTATTTGGGTCAGATTGATGAAATAGATTTTCATGATACTTCTAGTTTCCTTTTTTTTATTCTGGTACTTTCTCTTTTTTTGGTAATTGGAACAAAATGGATGCTGTTGGTGACATGTTGTTGTTTGAAAAACAGTTGCAGTACTATTGTTTCTAGTGATTTGACAAAGCCGGACAGGGCAGTTGATGGAATAATTGGTTTTGGTCAAAATAATCTGCCCATAATTTCTCAACTTGTATCACAAAACCTAGCTCCCAATGCTTTCTCTCATTGCCTGAGAGGCTCAGATAATGGTGGTGGCATATTTGTTCTTGGAAAGATCATAGATCCAGAGCTTGTTTATACTCCTCTTGTGCAATCGATACCTCACTACAACTTGAACCTAGAAAGTATTTCTGTGAATGGGCAAACATTGTCCATTGACCCATCAGTTTTTGCAACAACAAGTAGTGTTGGAACCATAATTGATTTCGGAACACTGGCATACATTGTAGAACAAGCTTATGATACTTTTGTTAATGTTATCATTTCTTACATTTCAGGAAGCATTCAGTCGGTTAACATAAGTGAGAGCCAGTGCTTCTTGACTGTGACAAGGTTTTGATCTCTACACTTTACATAGATATATACAGGCACCCCCACACACACATGTGCACATGCACATGTTCATTCTTGCAGTTACTTGAGAAACTTTCATTTAAATGGGCAGTTTGACTTTTTTTTTACCAGGAGTTCTGAATGATGAAATACTATAGGTAAAATGTGCCAAGGGATGTTTTCTCAAAAGACTTTTTGAATGGGATACATGAACGATAAGTTATAAGATTTAGTAGAGGATACGCATCAGTTTTAATGGCCCTTGTTTGCTGAAATTAGAATTTCATGTCTTAGTACCTTTGATAATGAGCATATTGCCATCCTAAGTTTAGGCATGTAACTTGTTATAATATTGACTTGGTTTCTTCTGTTTTGTCTTGTAATTTTCCTTCTCGTTAATATTTATTTCGCTCTTTCAAAGTCATCTAAGGGAATTAATTTTCATATGAAGACCATACATAGATATGTCTGGCACCTTCATCCTGTTAGAAATCAAGGAATGAGATGTAAATAATCGGTAGCTCTTATTGCATGTCTTCTGTAGGATATGCATTTCACTATAGGTAGGTACCCCTCTCACTTATCTTCCACTACCACCCTCCAGCGTATATCCCAGCCTCCCAGGCCCAAACCTCTGCATCATACTTATCACCCTTTACACTTCCACATTATGTTCACTTAGCACCACTTACAGCATTTTACCCTGCATTTACCCTCTATGGGTCACAACACTATACACCCCCTTTAGCATCATCTCTATACTTTCATGCACCTCCATTTCAATACCTCCCCTCTAGCCCACCTTACCACAACTTCCAAACTCTCACCAGCTAGCTGAGTTTCCAGTTAACTAGGAATCAACTCCCCCTGCGCTTGAGCAACAAAAATCCATTCACTGTTTTAACTTGGAGAGCTTGATATCAAAATTTGATTTGCTAATAAATGTGTTACTTAGAGTTTTAGGTCTGAAATTGATTGATCAATCAGTTTATTATCTGAATTTAGAGAGTCTGCTAGTTGGAATGAATATGCTAATTCAACATTTCTATATATTCTCAAATCATTTTTTGATACCGACTTAACCAACATCCAACACGGGTCATGGGGAGCATAACACATCCCAAAGCCTTTACCGATGCATGTCATGCCTCCAACCATCATTTCGAGCCAACCTTTCTGAATTCCAGCCATCCACGCCAACAATGCATAGATGGCTTAGCCTCGCGTGCCATGGAGCAGATCATGATCCCATGGGCACACCCATACCATAACCTCACCATAGAAGGGACAAGGTCTTTCGACCCCCAGTCCGCAGACCAGTTGATGATTATCTGCCATAGCGAACAACACCACCCAAACTCGTTCGTCGGCGTTGTGCACTCACTTGCACAACCCCATGCCACTTGGCATGGTTGGGACCACATTGCCGCACCAAGAGCCGCCTGCCTACGCACCCAAGGCCTTTGCCTACGCCCCATGGGGGATTTGAACTACACACGGACACCCCCATGCACTCTCAGTGCTGCCCGTGCGATATAGGGGGTGCCTATGCCAAACTGCTGCAATATGTGCCAAACAGCTCAAACAGGAGGTCCCCTATATAGGTGTTTTAGGAGCCAGGCCCCTGCCAGCAAGAGGAACCCGAATAACACTTGGGGAACAATAAATTTCTCAACTTCGGAATTCTTCAAATCCGCCTTCACCCACGCGTTCCCCATAGTCCATTTACACGGTGAATCTTCGATCTTGGCCCCAAAAAACTTCAAATGCTTGTTGGATTATCGCCTCAAAGATTGTGCATGCAACTGTGCCCACACTGCGCACATTGCTGCGCATGCCAAGCCCTTGCCAAGCTCACCGCAACTACGTGCCCACCGCATGCTGTGCTTCGCACGCCACATGCACCACGCACGACAATGGTCTGTGCAACACACGACACCACTGTTATGCATGTGCACCAAACTCTGCACACATGCGCAAGGCCTGTTTGCCACGGGGTTGGCCCGACTGCCTCATGCACGCCGCCACCAACCAATCCATCACTCTTGGGGCACTTCCACCGCACTTCAACACATCCATGCATCTGTTGCCGCATCTGTACTGCACCACACCTGTGCACATGCCACACTCCTTGCACAACCCTGTGCCCCACTCCAGCACAGGACACCATCTATGGCATGCACGCGCCTCTTATGAATGTGCACTGCACCTTTCCAGTGCACATGTCACACACTCCTTTCACTGTCCAGTGCCAAGCTCAGGCACATGACGAAAACAGTGACATGCACACACCTTTTCAGCACCTGCGTTGCACCAACCCGTGCACATGCCACACCCCTTTGCACAGTCCAGTGCCAAGCTCAGGCACACGGCACTAACAGTGGCATGCATACATCTCTTCAACCCCATGCACCGGACCAAGTCCCATACCTATGGCACGTTGCAAGGCTCTCCGAGATTTTGGGTGGAACATCCTCCCCCACTCAAGCCATCGTCGTCCTCGACGATCTCTTTGCTAATATATGAGGAGTTCCCTTCGACAACGCAATCCATTTGGATGATGTGCACCTTCCCATTCAGTTATACACTGCCGGTCCCAAGCCCAATAAAGGAGGGTTGCGGTAGGCCTATGATAGCCAGCATAAAAACTTTGTCATACCCTATGAAAATGAACCAATATGAGAATTTCGTTGGGGCGTTCCCTACTGAGCGACGCGTTGTACTCTCTAGGCTCAGAGACAGTGATAAATGGGCAAGGGTTGCTAGGTCGTCGCCTAGAAGCGACGCGTCACACCGGCGCCTAGGTGTGTTGTCAAATAGGCAAGGGTTCCCTCACTTTGTTGGACGGGTGGGGGTAAAGAAGTTAGTCCAAGACCATAAAATTAGGTTAGCCACTTGGAACATAGGGTCTTTAACTGGTAAGTTGGTAGAGTTAGTAGATGTTATGTGTAGGAGAAAGATTGATATTTTATGTCTACAAGAGACCAAATGGGTAGGTGAGAAAGCAAAAGTGATAGAACCTTGGGGATATAAGATTTGGTATACAGGAATAAATAGGAATAGGAATGGAGTAGGGATTGTTATGAGTCATCAGTTTATAGATAATGTAGTTGAGGTCCGTAGGAAGGGTGATAGAATTTTACTCATTAAATTAGTATTAGGTACAGATATTATTAATATTATTAGTGTTTATGCACCTCAAGTAGGTTTAGATGATTCCATTAAGCATCAATTTTGGGAAGATTTAGATAGAGTAGTACAAGGGATATCTTATGGAGAAAAGCTTTTCATCGGCGGTGACCTTAATGGACATGTAGGCATTAGTAGGGATGGATTTGAGAGTATCCATGGAGGCTATGGTATAGGAGAAAGAAATGAAAGTGGAGAAAGGATTTTAGATTTTTGTTTGTCCTATGATATGATCTTAGCAAACACTTGGTTTAGGAAGAGGGAGTCTCACCTAGTAACATTTAAAAGTGGGGTTAATACGAGTCAGATAGATTTTTTCCTACTTAGAAAGAGAGATAGGGGTTGTTGCATCGATTGTAAGGTTATACCGGGAGAAAGTGTAGCTACACACCATAGAGTCTTAATTTTAGATCTTAGAATTAGACAATGCCGCAAAAGGGATAGACATAGGATAGATCCTAGAATTAAGTGGTGGGCTATGAAAGGAGCTAAACAAGGAATGTTTGTAGAGCAGGTAGTTAAGGAAGCTGATTGGTGTCTCGAGGAGGATTCAGAATCAATGTGGAATAAGATAGCGGGTGGCATGAGAAAAGTGGCTAAGGAGGTATTGGGTGAGTCTAAAGGCGGTGCACCACTAGGTAAGGATACATCATGGTGGAACGAGGATGTCAAATTAGCTATTAAGGTTAAAAGAGAGTGTTATAGAAATCTAAGTAAGAGTCGTGATAATAAGAATTTGGAGAAGTATACGATAGCAAAGAAGGAAGCTAAAAAAGTTGTTCGAAACGCGAGGGCTAAGGTATATAAGGAGGTTTATGACAAGTTGGATACCAAAGAAGGCGAGAAGGATATTTATAGGCTTGCAAAGATGAGAGATAGGAAATCGAAGGATTTGGGTATGGTTAGATGTATCAAAAGATGAAACACAAAGGGTTTTAGTCAAAGATGAGGAGATTAAGGAGAGATGGAAAGATTATTTTGATAAGCTATTTAATGATAGTCATGCTCAAGATCTTGGAAACTTCTCCATTCCTTTTCATGAGATAAATCGTGACTTCATGCGCAAGATTCAAAAGAAAGAAATTGCAGAGGCTTTGAAGAAAATGAAATCAAGAAGGGCAGTTGGCCCAGATGGTATACCTATCGAGGCTTGGAAATGCTTGGGAGAGAAAGGTTTAGAATGGTTGACAAATCTTTTTAACTTGATTTGGCGAACAAATAAGATACCTAATGAGTGGAGGAAGAGTACTTTGGTGCCTTTATATAAGAATAAGGGTGATATACAAGATTGCATAAACTATCGTGGTATAAAACTCATGAGTCATACTATGAAACTTTGGGAGAGGGTGATTGAGTCTAGGTTGAGGAAGGTTGTCATGATATCGGAGAATCAATTTGGTTTTATGCCTAGAAGATCAACTATGGAAGCTATACATCTTCTTAGACAACTTATTGAAAGATATAGAGAGAGGAACAAAAATTTGCATATGGTTTTTATTGATTTAGAGAAGGCATACGATAGAGTACCTAGGGACGTTCTCTGGTGGACAATGATGAAGAAAGGTGTTTCTCTCAAGTACATTAGTATAATTAAAGATATGTATGAAGGAGTAGTAACCAATGTTCGCACTTGTGGAGGGGTGACAACCAATTTTCCGATAATGGTTGGGTTACATCAAGGATCTGCTTTAAGCCCTTTCCTATTTGCGATAGTGATGGATGAGCTTACGAGATCAATTCAAGAAAATGTACCATGGTGTATGTTGTTTGCTGATGATATTGTTTTGATTGATGAGTCTAGAGATGGGGTTAATGCTAAGTTAGAATTATGGAGACAAACATTGGAAGCTAGAGGTTTTAAGTTGAGTAAGAGTAAGACTGAATATATGGAATGTCGGTTTAGTAAGCAACGAAGTAGTGATGAGAGTGTAGTGAAGCTTGGTGAGCAAGAAATATCGGTGAATGATTATTTCAAATATTTGAGATCCATCATTCAAAAGTATGGAGAAATTGATGGAGATGTAAATCATAGGATAAAGGTTGGGTGGATGAAATGGAAAAGTGCAACTGGAGTGCTGTGCGATCGTAGAATGCCATTGCGGTTGAAGGGAAAGTTTTATAGGACGACTATTAGACCCGCTTTACTATATGGTACAGAATGTTGGGCTGCCAAGAGACATCATATTCAAAAAATGAGTGTAGCTGAGATGCGGATGCTTAGATGGATGTGTGAAAATACAATAAAAGATAAGATTCGGAACGAGGAGATACGTAAGAAGGTAGGTGTTGCACCCATTGAAAATAAGATACGAGAGAATCGTTTACGGTGGTTTGGACATATTCGGCGAAGGCCTAATGATGCTCCAGTTAGAAGGTTGGAGAAATGGGAAAATATATTAGTTAAAAGAGGTCGGGGTAGGCCTAGGAAGACTTGGATGGAGATGATAGGAAAGGATATGAATGCTTTGAACCTCACCGAGGACATGGCATTGGATAGAAATGATTGGAGGAAAAGGATTCATGTGGAAGACCCAAAATGATTTTCTTTTTTGGTTCATATCGCTGACCCCAATTGTTTTGGGATGAAGGCATAGTTGTTGTTGTTGTTGTATTTTCTGATGTAGGCAGTCATTGGATTTTCTTGCATTTTTTTATGAATTGCTGCAATCTCCTATGTCTTCAGCTCACAGTCACAATGCCTACCTCCTTTACCTGCTGCTACTGCAATAGTAGCCATCACACCTTCATTATTTGCTGCACAACCCCACTATGTCATCCATCATACCTTTCCCCCGCTGTCATCATCATATCAACAAACTGTGATATGCTACCACTTCCAATTTTCCTGCCATATCGCTATTGCCATCTCACAGGAAATCATCCCCTGCTATCCCCTGTGCAGTCATAACCCATGCTGCCAGCAGCTACCTGCTGCTGAACCACCTGTTACAAATTTCCTGCAAATCTTTACATCTATGCTCTAGCCCTCACTCTACCTGTGCCTTACATAACTACATCTCCCTTCACCTCCACCATCTCACAAGCCATCACCCACCTATACTTCATCTATGTCATATATGATATATGATATATGATATATATATATATATATATATATATATATATATATATATATATATATATATATATATATATATATATATACATTACTTCCCATCTTTCCACACCTTAGGTCATAAATATAGTTTCATCTAGCCTTAAGCACAAGGTAGGTATATGAGCATCTCAACACTTGCATCTCTGAAATCAATGCGATATGTGCGACCCTCCTCTGCTTTCGTGCTAACCTTGTTTTGCAGGGATACATGCGATGTTGGTTCCCTCTTTTAGATTAGGACTTGATTATTTGAAATTCAATTCAGAAACTTGTAATAGCTAGGTATTAATGAGAATTTCTACATTTCTAGCTTAGATTAGAATGTATGAGCATGGTAGATATGCTATTTGTTTCATACTATTTTCTTCTTATTATTGCAAAATTTCACAAAATTGGAACATGAATGGCACGTGCACCATTTTATAAAAGGTGATTAAATCCTAAGTTGATGATTTGCATCAATGGCCATAGTCAAGGTGTGAACAAAACTTATGATTTTCATATTTTATGGAATAACACTGGATCCACACTGGATCCCTTTTCAAAAAAATTCATATTTTCAAAAATTTTCATATTTTGAAATATTTTCCTCCTTTATCAGGGTTTAACTTAAAATTAATTCAAAATATATATCAATAGCATAGCTAGGATATATTGAGAGTTAATTTCATTTTAAACTCTATAAAGGCACCAAAAATGTGTTTTATTCTTTACTTGAATTTAAATATGATTATTATATAATACATTTCATGACCATAGTCAGGAATGTATTATATCTTCAATCTTATTTCTATTCATTTAAAGAATGAAATATGCTTTTCAAAATCCAATTTCAAATTCTTTTAATTCATTCATCATTTAAGACAACATTGCATCATATTCTTTTTCAAAATCCAAGTGATCTTGAGAAAATTCTTCAAATACCTTCTTCACTTCTCAAATCAATTCAAATTCTATTCTCAGATTCTAACTTCAATTTCAAAGTCCAATTTGACTTTGGAATTTCAGATTCATTTTTATATTCAAAATTCAATTTCCAATTCAAAACCAATTTCAAAGTTCAATTCGACTTTGAAATTTCTAGATTCATCTTCTGATTTCAAAATTCAAGTCTGAAAATCTAGTTTCATTCTCTATCCTTCTTCCCAATTTTTTAAAATTGATATAAGATTTCTCAAATCCCATTTCAAGTTCTATCTGGGTTCCCAAAATCCAAATCCCATCTATATTTCCAAAGCCCAAACCCATCTTCGGATCTCATCTGGATTTCCAAATTTCTAGATCCATCTTCAAATCTCATCGGGATTTCCAAAATTCAGATCCATCTTCTAATTCCATACTGAATTCCAGACTTCAGATCCAATTCCATCTTGGATTTCAGACTTCGGATCCAATGCCATTTAGAATTCCAGATTTCGGATTCAAATTTATCTTGAAATCCAGATCTAAAAATCCAATTCTGTTTTCAAATTCCACCTAGACCCAAGATCCATTCTGATTTCAAACTTTAAATCTAGAATTCCACTCCATTTCTCAAATACCATCTTGACTTTCAATCCATTTTGAAGTCTCTATTCATTTTTCAAATCTCCCTTCTTCAAATTCAGGTTCGTCTCAATCTTTGATTATTTTAAAAACTCAAGATCTATTCTAAATCTTAAGTTAGATAATCTAACTTCTCCAAGTCCATCTTCAAACTTTCAAAAACCATTTTTCTCACCATATTCTTTATAATTTCAAAACCACTTGGATAAAATTTCCAAATACTTCTCAAAAGAGCATACATCTTTTGCATTTACACAAGCATGATTCTTTGTGCATCCTTAGACTTAGAATAAATTCTTAGATAATATTTAAGCAAAGCATAAGGGCATAAATTTGATCCTTGGTTCGATTACCCCTGGTAAAGGCGCCAGGAAAGGTCGAACCTCGTACCGACGAGTGAGCCCTGTCTCCTAATTTTCCTGCAAATATTTCAAAACGGAGGCAAGTAATCTTTTAAATCTTTTCAAAATTAAGGTCAAGTGAGACCTTCGCAAAAGAATTCCTCTCATTCTTATTTCCATTCTTTTCTCTTCTCCCTTCTTTTCTGTCTTTTATTTTCCCCTTCAAAAAGGGAAATAGAGGTTAGAAAGGAAAAAGAGAAGAAAAAGAGAGAAAATGAATACAAGAGAATTTTTTTTGCGATGATCACAATAAACTAGACACATAAATAAAGAAAACCCTTTTTATAGATTTGGAAAATGATCTCCCGTTGGGGAAATATGACTCTCGTAAATTGAACTAAAAACCTGTGCAACTCAAATAATGCAGAATAATAGGGGTCTAGTTTTTAATTAAAATAAGGAATAAAATGACTATAAAAATTACTAAAAATTAGCAGAAATAAACTAGACTAAATATCAAAAACACCGCTTTTTACGGATTTGAAATACAATCTCCGGTCAAGAAGATATGCCCCTGACAAGTTGGTCCTGATTCGGGTAATGATTTATGCCGTAAATCGCACATCATTTTATTGAAGACACTATAAGTCACAATAGCAATTTACACAATGATTTACTAAATAACACCACAAATCGGTATAGTGACTCATGGAATACACTACAAATCGCTATAGCGATTTGTAGTGTTATTTAGTAAGCCATCACGCGTAAATCGCTATTTGAATCAAGACCAACTTGTCGGGAGTGTATCTCCCTAACCGGAGATCGGATTTCTGATCCGTAAAAAGCGACGTCTTATTTATTAAGTCTAGTTTATTTCTGCAAATTTTCAACAATTTTTATAGTCATTTCATACCTGTTTTTTGTCAAAAACCAAGACCCTATCACACTCTATATCGTTTGAGTTACTCAGGTTTTTAGTTCATTTGGCAAGAGTCATATCTCTCCAACAGGAGATCATTTTCCAAATCTGTAAAAAGGGTTTTTTTCTTTTTTTGTCTAGTTTATATCTAGAAATTTTTATAACTTTATATACTCATTTGATATTTCTGTAATGAAGATGATCTATCTCAATCATTTGAAAGATATGGAGAATTGAACATCTATACTAATGACTCACCTGAAGAAGTGAACATGTGCACTAATGATCCACATGATAAGAATGGTACAGACATTAGATTCACTCTTTACTTGAATGTTCCAGTAGAAGAAATGCAATTCGATAATGAGGTAGACGATCATGATAGTACACTTAATAAAAGTGCAGGCACTGGGAATATACATGATAGTACACTTGACTATGTTCCCATAGAAGGAATGCAGTTTAATAATGAGGAAGCTACATATAAATTTTACAATGATTATTTCTTAAAACTTGGCTTCAGTGTTAGAAGGTATTCTTGGTCAAAAAATGCACAGGGTGTCATGGTGAGAAAGACATATGTTTGTTCCAAGCAAGGTTGAAAGAAATCAATTGGAAATCCAACAAGGAGCATGCCAGAATCAAGATGTGGATGTCCAGCGAGAATGGTGTTAAGAAGACTTCCGAATGAGAAATATGTAGTTCATACTTTAATTAGTGATCATAATCATGATTTATCTGCATCATTTATGACTCCTATGTTAAGGTCACATCGTAAAGTAACTGTAGCGCATGCTACAATGGCTGAAATAGTTGATAGCACCAACATTGCACCAAGGAAGACATACAATTTGTTTGCCCACATAGGTGGTGGTCGCAATAATGTGTCATTCACACCTATGGATCTAAGAAACTACTTGAGAAGGAAAAGGACAGATAACATGAAGAATGAAGAAATATGTTCTTTGGTTGATTACTTACAGAAGAAATTAAGCATTGACCCTGGTTTCTTCAGTGCAATGCAACTGGATAAAGATGGATATGTTGTGAATATGTTTTGGGCAGATTCAAAGTCAAGTGTAGATTATGAATGCTTCAATGATGTGCTTGTATTTGATACGATAGTGAAGATTAATACTGAACAGTGGCCATTTGCGCAGTTTGTCGGAGTGAACCATCACTCACAGAGTTGTATATTAGGTAACACTTTTTTTATGACCAGACCAAGGAAAGCATTGAGTGGTTGTTCAGAGTATTTACACAGGCAATGAATGAGAAGCAACCTGAAGTTGTACTTACAAATGGTGATCACGCAATCGTGGCTGCATTGTTTCATGTATAGCGGATGCACATCATCGCCTATGTTTGTGGCATATCTTTCAAAATGCAGCAAAAAACATAAGACACATATTTAATTAGAAGATAGGGTTTGACAAAAAAGTTTACAAGGTGTGTACTTGAGAGCGTAAACAAGGTTAGCTTTATGTCAGATTGGGAGGAAATGATTAATATATATGACCTTAAAGACTATCTTTGGTTACAAAATTTATATGCAGAAAAAGAGAAGTGGGCATTGACATATGAAAGACAATACTTTTGTGCAGGTATGATAAGCACATAAAGAGATGAATCTATGCATGTCACGCTCAAAAAAACCATGTATTCATGTTTAACAATGTTTCGCTTCATAGAACAATATGAATTATTTGTAGACGGTCTAAGACAAAATGAGCTTGAACAAGACGTGAAATGCTTTAATACACGACTTGTAACTTTGGGCATAAAAATATTGATGTTACCAGCATATTTGTATACACTAACTGTATTTGAATGGATTAAGACAGATTATACGTGTCATGGATTGTAACATAGAAGGACTCGTGCAAACTGAGAATATGCACAAATATCATATTTTATGGGAAGGTGAAGAGTATCAGAAAAGGCAAGAAACACATGTCACGTATAATGTTGACAACGGAAAAGTTGAATGTACGTGTAAAATATATGAATTCAAAGGCATTTTATGCCGTCATTCATTAAAGACACTTAATCAAGAGAAGATACACGAAATACATGAGTCATATGTAATGCAAAGATGGAGAAGACAAGCAAAGATTGAACTGCTGGATATGGATAATGTGAGTCAATCTGGTGTTGACGAAAAGTGTCACATAGCCTCCTGTTACCAACAATTGTGTAGGTTATTTATGCATGTTGCTGATTTGGCATCGAAAAGTGAAGAAGGCTATGTATGCATGAGAAAAGCGTCAAGGGAGTTACTTGAAAACATGCAGTTAATTCACCTTCAGTCCATTATAGCTCATGAATACCAGTCCAAGATAATGGGATCGAACATCGTAGGTAAAAATCATGCTTTCCTTGACACTTCTGAGAAGTTGCGCCAAAGCGTAAACATCATCTTCAACAAGTTAGTAGTGAACGCTATTGATTATGATGGAAATATTCACCAAGTGAAGGGTATCAAAAGAAAACCTGCCTCTGATTGCAGTTGTCGGAGGGCAAAGGGTGCACTAGAATTGGTTGGTAAGAAAAGGTCTAAGAAACAACCAACCTGTAATCAAAAGCAACAAAGGCCTTCACATGAACATGTATGTAAGACATTATATTGCTTCCCATATAAATTGCATTACGTGAAGCTTATCAATATCTAACTTGTGTAATTTTCAACATGCACCAATACCCTACAGACATAATTTCCAACATTGTAACCTCCATTCCTCCCGACCAGATTTCTGGGAACGATAACTTCAGTTTTACAAGTCTTTTGGTATTTAATCAATGTTGGGAGGAGGTTTGCATTTCTTGTGAAACTTAATGCAGTGTCTTATATTTTCTGTTTCATGACAGGCTTAAATGAATTTGAAAGCGAGCTATGGGACACAGGAATCACGTGTGGACTATTAAGTTAGTTGTCATGCCTCTTTGCATGACCCAATTTCCATATTGTCGAATTTGTTAAGGGTTTAACAAAACAGCAGAGCTCGTTTACTGAGAAATAGGGTACAGTGGGATGCCATTACTACTAAGCTCCTTTACATTAGAGAGGATGTATCCTCAGCTGCTCATAGACATTGTAACCAACTATTAATATTTTTTATATACGAAAGTGGTTATAACTCATGTAAATCATGTGGATTTATAGTTACGAAGTTACAACGACAAAGAGTTGTCTTTGTTTTTATTTCCAAACAAAATCATTTCTATTCGAGAATCTAACTCATTTTTTACCGTTGAAGCAAAAAATTGAAATCCTTAAACCATCTTTCCCAATCGCTCGTAAAAGCGAATAGAAAAAATCTTTGACATAGACATTGGCCGTACTAGCAAATCGCTATACCATGTAGCCTTTATAGGTCGTTGTGTAAATCATGATTATGGTTATCGTTCATTTAGACGAAGCTCTTTGTCTAAAAGACATATATCATTTTGTAAATCGCCATGGTATAACGATTTACGTATTCATTTTTACGTCAGTCATAACTGGATGGCAATCGCTCTATTCATGAGCACAAATCGTGGTAAAGGTGCACTGTGATTGCTTGTGCAAATCGATTACACCGTTTATTAATATTTTTGCAAATAATGTTTGTACACTTATATAAAGTCACGTTAAAAAAAACTCATCATTTCCAGTTTACACAACGCGAATCGCTTGAACGATTCTTAGTTGCGAGGGGCGAACATATCAACGATTTGCTTTTACTACATAACAGTCCAATTTTTTGTCGTATTTATTGAAATTAAATTTTTTTTATTTGAACCTAATTATATTTACATAATATGTATACATAGTCTACAATAATTAATTATACAAAAGTTGGTGGTACCGTCTATAAAATCTACTTGAAAGCAATGAACATCAAATTACTCTTGCGTGGGGGTCCCGTCGTTCTTTGCCTTTTAGGTCCTCTTGCCGGCTGAGTTATTTTCTCTTTCGCAATTAGAAACGTCATCAATTTTTCACATAGTTCTTTGCAGAATCCAGGCATATCAATCTGCAAAAAAATGTAATGTGGCACCAATATATATACATTGAATCCCCAATAACAGAGGGCAATAAAGAACATACAACATCGAAATAAGGTTCTCCACCATTGTATATCGTTTCAATATACTTCCTTACAAATACGCCACTGTGATCATCGCAAAATTTTTCGTCTCATAATGTTCTCTCTCTTCCTTCTCTTTTCCCTTTCCAACCTCTATTTCCTCCTTTTTGAAGGGAGGATATAGAAGAAAGAAAAGAAGAGAGAAGAGAAGAGAAAAGAATAGAGAGAAGAGGAACTCTTTTGTGGGGTCTCACTTGACCTTAATTTTGAAAATATTTTAAAAATAACTCGCCTCCATTTTTGAAATTTTTGCGGGAAAACTGGGAGACGGGATCCGCTCGTCGGTACAAGGTTCGACCGTTCCTGGCGCCTTTACCAGGGGTAATCGAACCAAGGGTCGAATTCATGCCTTTTGCTTTGCTAAGAATTTATCCTAAGTCTAAATGCACAAAGAATCATGCTTGTGCAAATGCAAGGATGTATGCTCTTTCGAAAATGATTTTGAAAATTTCCCAAGTGTTTCTGAGATGAATCTGATGATAGAGTGAAGAAATAGTTTTTTAACTTTAGAACTTAAAATTTAAAGTTCTAAGTTTTTGGGATAATCAGAGCTTGGGAAAATAAATCTGGATCTTAAGAGGAATGGTTTTTGAAGTTGAAATAAAAGGAGAAGAAAGGAAATTTTAAAGTCACAAATGAACATTGAATGGAGATGAAATGTAATTGAATTATAACTTTGGAGTTTGAAATCAAAATGAAATGTGGGAAATCTAAATAGAATTTGAGAAATGGGATTGATTTAAAAGTTGGAGTTCAAGATGGAATTTGAATCTGAAGTCTGGATTCTAAATTAAGATCAAAAAATTGAATTCTGGATTTAAAATCCAAAATTGAGAATTGGATTTGAACTCTAGGATCCAAGATGAAATTGGATTCTGAATTTTAAATGGAATTGGATCTAAGATTTGGAATCCAAGATGAAATCTGGATCTGAAGTTTGAGATCCAAGGTAGAATTGGGTTCTGGATCCTAAAATGGATTTGGATGTGAAGTATGAGATCCAAAGTAGAATTGGGTTCTGGATCCTAAAATGGAATTGGATCTAAAGTCAAGATCCAAAGTAGAATTGGGTTCTGGATCCTGAAATGGATTTGGATCTGAAGTCTGAGATCCAAAGTAGAATTAGAATCTCGATCCTAAAATGGGTTTTGGATCTGAATCCTAAGATCCAGTGATGGGATTTGAATTCTGGATCCTAAAATAGAATTTGGATCTAAAGTCTGAGATCCCAAAGTGGGGATTGTACTTGGAAATCCGAATCCAAGTTGGGATTAGGATCTAACTTTGGATTTTTGGAATTTCAAAATTGATTTTGAGAATGATTTTCAAAGTCAAATTGGACTTTGAACTTGGATTTTGAATTTTATAAAATGAATCAAGTTGAATTTAAACTTTGAATTTGATTTCAAAGTTTGGAAATGAGGTAGAATTGAAATAGGAATTTGAAGAAGAGATATTCACAATCATCTGGATTTTAAAAGGAAAATTTGAAAATATGATGCAATTCTATCCTAAATGATGAAATGAATTTGAACAATTTTGAAAAGCTATTCTATTCTTTAAATGAATTAAGAATGAGGTTGAAGATATAATATATCCCTGACTATGGTCATTGAATATATTATATAATAACCACATTTAAATTCAAGTGAAGAATAAAATACATTTTTGGTGCTTTTATAGAATTTAAAATGAAATTAACTCTCAATATACCCTGACTATGGCCATTGGTATATATATTGAATTAATTTTAGATTAAATTCTGATAAAAGAGGAAAATAGTTAAAGAAAATATGATGGTTTTGAAAAGGGATCAAGTGTGGGTCCAGTGTTATTTTATAAAAGATAAAAATACTAAGTCTTGTTTACATCCTGACTATGGCCATTGATGTAAATCATCAACTTAGGATTAATTACCTTTTACGAAATGGTCCACGTGTCATTCGTGTTGCCATTTGTGAGAATTTGAGAAATAAAGGCAAAAATGCATGAAAACAAGTAATTCATGATATTTACAATGCTCATTCATTCTATCTAAGATAGGAAAGATAAAATTCTCATTAATATCTAACTATTACATTATTTGAACTGAATTTGAAAATATCAAGGCTTTCTAAATCAAAGAAGAAATCCTGCAAAACTAAAGTTAGCCTAGACAAGAGACAATACATCGCAAGAGATATCCTAATGGAAGCTTAAGACAGCATGATGGAATGTGTATACCTAAACAACACACAACACATGTATACATTATTTAATGTAATGCAATCGTTTGAATTGATATACAAGTGTGAGGGGATAAAAAATAACAAGTGAAGCTGTGTGGGAGTGTTAATGGTATCATGCTGGGATGTAGAGAGGAAGTGGCAGGTAATGTCTAATCAGCTAAACAGAGGAAAATAGAGGCAGGGGCGGTAGATATGTACATAAAACAATGGCAGGGGTGCTGTAAGCTGCAGATGGTGAGCAGCAAAGGTGATGAAAACACATGCCTGGAATGCTACAACAATGCTAGGCATTGTTGTAGTTTAAGGTGATGAAATTGATGCAACAGTGTGATTGGTGAGTGAGGTCTAGGATTGGGTGATTGGATGGCAAGCATGATGGGTTATTCCAACACTGAAGGGTTTTTTATAATGAAAATCGGGCTGGAGAAATAGCCTTGAGCACAATTAAGCAAATAGGATAAATATATATTCATCTGCGGTAGAAAGGCTGATCGATTTTAGGATAGCCAAGGATCAGGATTTTCGATGGACAATGCTTACTCACATTTGGGAAGCACGAATGGCAACATACTAAATTGACCTCCATCCGATTAGCAAATGAAAGTGATAATGACAACAAATGCAATGAGCCAGTAGATAGAAAAATAGCCCTCTGTTTATGCATGAACACCAACATAATTAAAATTCTGAAGTCACCAGACAGGCTTCTTGTTGATCTTGTTGCCATTCTCTCAACCAGGTAACAGGGGATTTTATTGACCAGCGATTTCAACGCCTCAGTTGAGCTAGGATACAACTTCAGGCATAGGGCAACCGGTAAACCAGTTTCATGAAACAACGTTTTCTTCTTGAGTTTTCACTGCTAACACATTTAATTTCTAAAATGAAGAGACCCAGCCAGGCCTTTGAATCTCCTAATTCCTGGTAATGAGAGTCTTCAACAAAATATACTTTCAGTAGACCCAAAAGTATATAGGTTTTGCCACTACACTTAAGAAAATAATCAAAGAAGTTTTAATCACCTGTTAGTAATGCTGCAATATAAAACATAACCCGCTTCCAGGATAGGGAAAAACAAAGGAGATCGATACATCATTTTTTTATTTTTTATTTTTACAACCACAGGGACGATCAGATTGGTGCAGTGGAAACATATATTACAGTAGATATAAACAACAAGGTTTGTTAATTACAGCAGAGTTGAAAGAAAACAATACTTACTTATCCTCATGTCTTAACCTGTCACCATTAATGACACATGGCTGACACCAGATTGATTCCAACCAGTTGCAGTGAATCATACCTTGTAGCTGCTTTCTCCACCAACGACTTGCTAATAACATTGATTGTCCTTCCTGAGCCTCCACGACTTCTGTTGATTGTCCTTTAGAACTAGCATAATAGAATGATCAGGATGACTCCTACCAATAGTGCATCCAGCTCTATCCTTTCATTGTAGTACCAAAACTCATCTAAGTGCAGGAATTTCCTGGGAGTAAAATAAATCCTTGTGAATCTTAATCTCCATGAGTATATACCAAAGAAAGACATTTAAGGAGACAATTACTGTCGAAAAACCGATTGCCTAGGAGATGTTGCTAATCCCCAGATTTATGCAAGAAACAGGGGTAATAACAAACTTACTTTATCCAATTAGCGGATATGAGCATAAGTTAACTTTGTAAGAAGAAGCAAAACAATCCGCCACAGACCCTAATTAAAGCCTGTCAATATTCAAACAACATGAAAATTTTGCAGTAAATGCAAAGAAGGTGAGATGGAGGCTGGATATGTGTAGGCCTACTATTTGCTTGAAATGGCTAAAAAACAATTTCATACTTAAGAAAGTTGGGGCCTAAGCATGGTCTAAATTTGTCATATAAGCACATAAAAGGGAACAGAAAAACCAAGCCCATATACATGCAGATAACAGAAATACACATGATATTTGAAATTCACTAAAATATAAAAAGGACCCAATGTGAAGTGCTTCCTGAATTTCTCTTGCTTCTTCAGGTAATATATATTTGACTACCTTTGCTGCTTAGGGTGCAGTTCTAGTCCGCTGGTTTTGATCACATCATCATATTCTGGCAGGAGATTGTTCAGGATATCTACTTCAATACCTTCCTTTTGCATCATATTAGGCAATTGTGTTGTTGCTTTTATCATGCTGAAATATGATGGTGACATATCTAATCCATGCCAAACCTAAAAAAAAAAGAAATAATTGAGATATATAGATGAAATTTCCAACTGTACCGAAAATGGATGACACTATCATATACTCTAATTGATACTGATGTAGCGATGCCAACATTATTTGAAATGGAGGGGATGGGTAATATTGAATAAAGAACGAACCAAACTGAAAGTGTTATGGAAAAAGTGAAATACCCGCTGTTGAGAGGAATACCTTATGATGAACAAGTACTAATGGTACCTGCACAACAAATAAATCCTTCCATCTAGCTTTATATGACCCATTACCAGCAAGGTTAGACATGGTAAACAGAATTATGAAGGTGCATGCTATTGGTTGAATCGATCATATAACAAATGTTGCTATAGAATTAGATTCTCACAACAGATTTGTCGAGCATGACTTTGAGATGTCTCTCTTGAAAATACTTGACATCCGTGATCTCCCTTTTACCCAGTGAGATTGTACCAGGTGGGATGAATTTAGCCTTTAACTATCTTACAATAAAGACCGACTTACATAAAAAAATGTCTGACACAACCTTAAATTTGCAATACTAATCCCTTTACACAGAAATAAGATGTTAACAATGAGATAAAAATTGAGATGAAAAGTCATCTCATCCAAGGTACTCAAAATACATCTGGTACATTTCGTGATGGTTTTATGATTACGGTATTGTTCCCACAGCAAAAAAAAAAAGATGCTATATATTAACGGGTATGAAATGGGAAAACAGTAACGTAACAGATGATTAAGGTTAGCAGGCCTTCAGAATTGAAACAATAAGATCTAAAACCCAAGGGTATTAGATATATGAACAGAAGAAACCGATAACCAAACAAGAAAAAGGAAAATAGATATAAGTTGATAGCAAACAGGAAATGAAGCAGAAAATTACAAACTAGTGAAATTGATATATTAAAACGGAGATGAAATCAAATAAATTATTGAAATCAACATTAGATAACAGTAAAGGAATAAGCCTCACAAAATTAGAAAATATATTGTCGAACAATAAGATGTTGCAATCGAAACAAGAAAAAAAAATGTTGAAAGTTAAATAAACTGAATAAAACCAAATTTGCAACGAGAGGAAAAGGGTGTTGGAACTGAAGGGCTCCATTGATGTCGCGTAGGGTGGGTCGGTCCTGCTATATGCAGGTCGACCCCACCTTTTATGCATTTTAGCAAAATAAAAGAAACGATAAAAGTGAAATTTCTGCAGAATTTTAAAACAAAACAAAAGAAACTCAAAAGGGGAACTTCAAGAAAGAATAATGCAAAATCGAAACAGCAGTGAGCAACGTAAAGAGCTGGAAAGGAAAGGGGCTACCTATCGTGATTTGATGAAAATCCGATTACAGATGGATGGATTTGGTCCATATCCTCTGCTATCGCATTTTGTACTCTGGTCAGGAGAAAGAGATGCTTATGTAATGGCTGATCGACTTGCAATTGTTGGGGGTTCCTGATTTGCAGAGACTCCTAGTTGCTGAGGTAATCGATCAACATTGATGTTGTAACTCATTGATGCTATCAATCTCTTGTTGCTTGAGGGGAATCCCTTTACTGCTGAAGAAACGGAGAAGGAAAATCGTCAAGAAGAAGGAGAGAATCGGTGGAATGAAAGTAGTCGATGTGTAAAGAAAAGAGGGGTGCGGGGGTGAAGAGGCGGTCTGGATGAAGTCCTCTGTGCATCCCTTTTAAAGGTGGAGAAGACGATTCGAGAAGGGGTCGTTGGAGATAGAAGGTGAACGATGAAGGTGGCTGATCCGAGGGTTTGAGGAGGGTTTCAGATGGATTTGTTGGAGATGGGCGGCGATGGAGAGCCCTGAGGAGGATGGGCGGAAGAGGGGGAAGACGATGGAGAGAGGAGAAGAGAGAATAGAGGGGGCGGCTCTTTTTCCTTTTCTTTCTTACGAAGGAAAACCCTAAAAGAGGGTTTTGCAAAATACCCCTCCTTCGGTTTTCAAGTTTTTACAACAAAAGGGCTCCCGAGTTTTTTAGCAAAATTGATTTTTAAAAGTTTTAACTCATTCGTTCTTCTAAAAAAATTTCCAATTTTTTTGTTTTTTGGTGTTATTTTTCCATTTTTTTGCATTTTTAGAATAAAATCCTAAAGTTTATGAGAAACCAAAGATTAAAACTAATTTTTTTTGTGTTTTTGCAAAAAATATTTACAAAAGGGATTTTTTCTGAGAATTTAAAAGCTATTTTGAGAAAATTTCTTCAAAAATGGGTTTGGATCCGGATTTTGAGGAAATATGGATTTAAACACTGGATTTGGATCCAGAATCAAGTTGGATACATTAATATGGAATTTATTTCAAAAAAATCTGAAGAATAACTGAATCTTGGCTTTGAAATTGCTTTTATCTTCTCAGAAAATAGAATCAAGGGCAAAGAGGTCATTTTTGCAAAACTTTGAAAAATTTGGGGTATTCACAGATGCCCCTCTTTGCTACTAAGCCGGTTGAAAGCCGAGCTTAGCGGCAAAGATAACACTCCAAATATTAAAAATGCCCCAGTCAGCAGACCTGAACTAGGTGTGGAAGAATTATTTTGAAAATATGGCTTCTCAAGCTTGAAACCTTATCCTGAATGGTTTTGGGGAGACGAAATCCTCGAAAAATGATATAAGTGGATAATGAGGAAATCATGAAAGGACTTTGGATGGAAATTCTGAAATGGTGGGAAATGAGAATTTTGATCAGGTCTCGTGGGTGAGACAAGATACTTTTTTTTTGGAATGATTCAGGTTTAGCCCTTAACCTGGATGGGACGAAGATATATCAAAAATGTATTGAATGAGGAAAGGAATACATGAGAATCTTGATGGGACATTTTTGGAGATTGCCTCGTGAAATGGAGCTCAAGTAGGATCCTATCTTGGATGGATATACAAAGCATGGATTCCTCGATGGGAAGAACCATGATGGAATTGGAAGGAAACATCTCGTTAGAACAAGGAATCTCGTTGGAACGAGTCTCAGGTTTAACCCAAAGCTGAAAGGAAGATACCTCACGAAGCGAGGTTCCGGGTTAACTCTTAGTCTGAATAAGAAATCTACCATACGGGTTTCTCAAATGGAGAAACCATAATGGGACCTTCGGAACTTGGACGAACAAATCTGAAAGAGGTTTTACGAGAGGAGGAAAATATAGGGTTCCCTAAAGCTTGGAAAAAGGGGAAGAAATTGGGCGTCTCATTGCTGAGACTGAAATAGCTTTTGAAATCTATGACCTCTCGCAGGGGGTTCAGGTTTGACCCTTATCCTAAGTGGGGGAAATCTACCATACGAATTTCTCAAATGGAGAAAGCACGATGGGAGCTTCAGAATTTGGACGAACAAATCCGAAAGGGGTTTTTGCAAAAGGAGAAATATAGGGTTCCCTAAAGCTTTGAAAAGGGGAAGAAATTGGACGTCTCATTGCTGAGACTGAAATAGCTTTTGAAATCAAATGATCTTTCGCAGAAGGTTCAGGTTTGACCCTTATCCTGAGTGGGGGAAATCTACCATACAGGTTTTCTCAAATGGAGAAAACATGATGGGACCTTCGGAATTTGGACGAACAAATCCGAAAGGGTTTTTTTTTTGCGAAAAAAGAAATATAGGGTTATTAAAGCTTGGAAAAAGGAATGATTTTGGGTGTCTCATTTGCTGAAACTGAAATAGCTTTTTGAAATCAAATGACCTCTCGCAGAAAATTCAGATTTTGACCCTTAACCTGAGTGAGAACACCATACGGAATCCTTGACTGAAGAAACCGCGATGGGACAGGAAGAGATACTTCAACTGAATGAGGCAACTCTTCTGGAAGATATAAACAACGCTAAGTTGCATCAGAATGGATATTGAATGTTTATTTCATTCTTGGAATAGCTAGAAAATTTTGCCAATAAGATAAAATTATAGTTGATTCAAATCGTTTTGAAAATGTGCACGTATGTGCAAAGATATTCCCTCTTTTACCTAGAGTATTTCCTCCAATGAGGTCAACTCCTCAGTTCTAAGAGTCAGATTTAAAATTTTAGCGCTGATGATTTTCTTCAAGGAAGTTATCCATTTCCCTGATATGAGAAGAGAAGAAATATCCTTAATTTCATAAAAACAAGTAGTGAAAAGATATTGATAAAGGGATTTTGCATGAGAAAAGATGACTTCTGGCAACTTTGGTAGCTTGATATCTGGGTGTTTTCCCATGATGATCCTTTTGCACTCTTTTTGAGTCGTTGCACTTTCTCGGTTTTTCACATCATCCTTCATTTGGATGTGTCCTGACTTTTCTCTCTTTTCTTCGGAGAAGGGTACGTCACAAACTCCTTTATCTTGGAAATGCTTTGATCCTTCTTTTATCTCAGGGATTCTATTGATGACATTGGCTCAAAAGGTCTTTAGATGATAGCAGAAATCAAATATCTTTTAGGGTTTGTCGGTAGGCTCGTCACACTCGCCTTCATCTTGACGGTGATCTGAACTTTCCCTGGAAGGATCCTTCACAAACTCCTTCATCTCGGAGATGATCTAAATCTTCTTTGACCCCAGGGGTCTGCTCGCATATTCGTCTTCATCTTGACGACAGTTGAGAGATCCCTTTTGCGGATATTTGATTACAACTTTAAATGAATGAGAAGATATGGGTTGAGTGGATTCTTTTTATAGCTCAAGACATTTCCACTGCCTAATTGCCAGAAAGTCATTTTAAAACATGCGTCATAGCCAAGATCAATATCAATTCGCTTCTGGCTTTTCAACATCATTGAAGACTTCTTTCATTGATCATATCGAGGATATTTCTTACATCCTTTTGGTTGATCAACAGGAAAAGATTTGAATTTTACCTCTTTTTCGCAAAAAAGTGTCACCCTTTTGGAAAGAATACCAGAGGTAATCTGAGGAAATTCTTTTTGTGTAGTCAGATTATTAGAATCAACAAATGCTTTTAGCAAATTGGCAAAGTTTTCACGAATTCTTTGTGAAATAATCAATCAATATAGATTTTGATGAGACATTTAGTTGCAATCTTCGATTTTGAAAATACATGACCAGCAAAAGCTGGGACCTTTGAAATACATGGCCAGCGAAAGCTGAAACCTTTGAAATACACGACCAATAGATGTTGAAATCTTTTGAAATACCTGACCAGCGAAAGCTGGAACGTTTGAAATACATGACCAGCAAAAAGCTGAAACCTTTGAAATACTTGACCAGCAAAACTGGAACGTTTGAAATACCTGACCAGCAAAATGCTGGAACATTTCGGAAATACACGACCAACGAGTGTTGGATCCTTTCGGAAATACACGACTGGTTATAAACATTGTACCCGGAGTTTGAAGAATTTGATAGAATTTAGAGGTTTGGAGATGTGAAGTTTTGGAAATGATAGATTTGAAACCCGAAGGTTTGGTAATGGAGAAATTGCACCCTGAAGGTTTGATTCATGGAATGGGTTGATTTGGGAGCTCAAAAATTGTGAGCTGGGACTTTTTGAGATATATGACCAGCGAGAGCTGGGTCTTTTGAGAATACATTACCAACAAAAGCTGGACCGTTTGAAATGCATGACCAGCGAAAAGCTGAGACGTTTGAAATACTTGACCAGCAACAGCTGAAACGTTTGAAATACATGTTCAACGAGTGTTGGATCTTTTGAAATACCTGACCAGCAAAAGCTGGAACGTTTGAAATACTTGACCAGCAAGAAGCTAGAACGTTTGAAATACATGTCCAACGAGTGTTGAATCTTTTTGGAAATACTTGACCAGCAAAAGGCTGGAACGTTTGAAATACCTGACCAACAAGAAGCTGGAATGTTTTAAATACATGACCAACGGAAAGCTGGATCTTTTTGGAAATACCTGACCAGCAAAAAGCCGGAATGTTTGAAATACCTGACCAACAAGAAGCTGGAACGTTTGAAATACATGTCCAACGAGTGTTGGATCTTTTGAAATACCTGACCAGCAAAAAGCTGGAACATTTTAAATACCTGACCAGCAAGAAGCTGAAACGTTTGAAATATATGACCAACAAGTGTTGGATCTTTTTGGAAATACCTGACCAGCAAAAGCTGGAACATTTGAAATACCTGACCAGCAAGAAGCTAGAACGTTTGAAATACATGTCCAACGAGTGTTGGATCTTTTGAAATACCTGACCAGCAAAAAGCTGGAACGTTTGAAATACCTGACCAGCAAAAAGCTGGAACGTTTGAAATATATGACCAACAAGTGTTGGATCTTTTTGGAAATACCTAACCAGCAAAAAGCTGGAACATTTGAAATACCTGACCAGCCAGAAGCTGGAACATTTGAAATACATGTCCAACGAGTGTTGGATCTTTTGATATACCTGACCAGCAAAAAGCTGGAACGTTTGAAATACCTGACCAGCAAGAAGCTGGAACGTTTGAAATATATGACCAACAAGTGTTGGATCTTTTTGGAAATACCTGACCAGCAAAAAGCTGAAACATTTGAAATACCTGACCAGCAAGAAGCTGGAACGTTTGAAATATATGTTCAACGAGTGTTGGGTCTTTTGAAATACATCAAATTTTGAGAGATTTAAGTCAGAACTTGAATTTTGTAGAAGGAAAGATTTTGGTCAAAAGACTGAATGTAGAAAGTTATTGGTGCGAGGGTTGAACCCTCCAAATGGGTTTTAATATATGATTGAGGATTTTGAGAAATGCCCTAGTGCGAGGACTGGGTTGTAAAAGATGAGCTAAACAAAGTGAATAAAGATTCTTTGGTAAAAATTAATGGACCATCATAGTTTAATTGTATGTGGTCGAATTTCAGGATTTTGTCCCCTTGTCCTAAACGGGAGAAATAACAAAGAAAAATACCTCATTGACAGGAGGCATCAGGTTTATCTCTTAACCTGAAAGGGTACAGAAGGATTTTTAAAGAGAATAAACCTGATTTTTTTTTTAATTTTGAAATGGGTTAGCCGGAAGGCTGGAATTTGGAAGAAGGTCCCGCCTGGCAGTTGGGATTTCTTTGAAAAAGAAGAGAGTCCAAGTTGGGACTCAAATCTTCAGAAAATAAAAGATAAAGACAAACCCGAGTTTTGAGAACTTGAATTTTTAAAGAAATGATTGTTTTCCAATGCGAGGATTGGATTCAAAAGGAAGTCCTGGTCGGAACTCAGAACTTCAAACAAAAAAATAATAGAGGAAAAACCTGAGCTGGAACTCGGATTTCTAAAGAAATGATTGATTTCCAATGCGAGGATTGGATTCAAAAGGAAGTCCTGGTCGGAACTCAGAACTTTGAACGAAAAATAATAGAGGAAAAACCTGAGCGAGAACTCGGATTTCTAAAGAAATAACGGATTTCCAATGCGAGGATTGGATTCAAAAGGAAGTCCTGGTCA
The DNA here is from genome assembly GCF_984573655.1 of Nuphar pumila. Taxonomy (NCBI): domain Eukaryota; kingdom Viridiplantae; phylum Streptophyta; class Magnoliopsida; order Nymphaeales; family Nymphaeaceae; genus Nuphar; species Nuphar pumila. The sequence continues at coordinate 84,647,505 of NC_143257.1, forward strand.
GAACTCAGAACTTCGAACAAAAGATAATAGAAGAAAAACCCGAGCTGGAACTCGGATTTCTAAAGAAATAATGGATTTTCAATGCGAGGATTGGATTCAAAAGGAAGTCCTGGTCAGAACTCAGAACTCAGAACTTCGAACGAAAGATAATAGAAGAAAAACCCGAGCTGGAACTCGGTTTTCTAAAGAAATGATGGATTTCCAATGCGAGGATTGGATTCAAAAGGAAGTCCTGGTCAGAACTCAGAACTTCGAATGAAAGAATAAAGGAAGAAACCCAAGTGAGAACTCGGGTTTTTGACAGAAAGTTTTTAATCAAAAGATTAAATTTTGAAAATTTGCCAGTGCGAGGACCAGACCTGGGATTGAGAATGACCATTTAGAGGACTGAATTTATTTGCATGGCGATCTGATTGCCCCCTTATCTTGACTGGGGAGGAAATAAAATCTGAGAAAGATAGAAATTGATGGAAGTTTTGAAAAAAGAGAAGAATCAAGGAAATTTTATGGAATTTTATTTTTGTAAAAGAATTTTCACAGGTAGCATTGTTGCTCCTATGAGGGGTTTCAGGATTATCCCTTAACTTGAAGGGGAAAGGAATAAAATTTAGGCAAAAGTTGATGAAAAGCTTTGATAATGAATTAGAAGAATTAAAATTAAGAAATAAAATTGATAAAATTGGATGAAGAAAAAGATTAAGCAGGGATTAATGAAGCTTTAAAATAGAAAGACATTCAGGACTATCCCTTATCCTAAAGAAAGAAGGACCTCATAGGATGAGGTTTCAGGTTTATCCCTTAACCTGAAGGGGGGGGGGGGAGAATAATAAAAAAAATACCTCATTGAAAGGAGGCATCAGGTTTATCCCTTAACCTGAAAGAAGGAAAAAGAAATACCTCATGAGAAAAGAGGCATCAGGTTTATCCCTTAACCTGAAAGGGTAAATTTCTGAAATAAGAATTGACAAGAAGAATTAATAAAATGGATGAATAATTAGTAAAAACGAATAAAAATTGATAAAACTGATAAAGATGGTTAAACAAAAGGTTGATAAAAGTTGAGAAAAAGAGTTTGATCGTGCCTGCACGTGGGATCTTTAAAATGAAAGATGGGAAAATCATTTTTGGAAAGAAAGATTAACCGCGAGAGCTAATCTTTGAAAGGGGATCATTCATGAGAGATCATCATGAGGGTAAATTTTTTTGAAGCAATGATTTGAAAACTGATTTTTAGAAAATAAGATCAACACATGGGTTGATATTTAAATGCAATGATTCAAAATCAATTTTTAGAAAATATGATCAACACAAGGGTTGATCTTTGAATGTAATGATTCGAAATCAACTTTTTAGAAAATGTGGTCAACACAAGGGTTGATGTTTGAATGTAATGAAATCAATTTTTAGAAAATGAGATCAACACAAGGGTTGATCTTTGAATGCAATGGTTCGAAACCAATTTTTAGAAAATATGATCAACACAAGGGTTGATGTTTGAATGTAATGAAATCAATTTTTGGAAAATGAGATCAACACAAGGGTTGATCTTTGAATGCAATGGTTCGAAACCAATTTTTAGAAAATATGATCAACACAAGGGTTGATCTTTGAATGCAATGGTTCGAAACCAATTTTTAGAAAATATGATCAACACAAAGGTTGATCTTTGAATGTAATGATTCGAAGTCAATTTTTGGAAAATATGATCAACACAAGGGTTGATCTTTGAAATGCAATAATTCGAAATCAATTTTCAGAAAATATGATCAACACAAGGGTTGATGATTGAAATGCAATGATTTGAAATCAATTTGTAGAAAAATATGATCAACACAAGAATTGATCTTTGGAAAAGGTTGTAATAAAATATTTGAACTAAAATTTTCATGATTTTTAAAAGACCCTCATAGGTAATATCATTTCTCTCATGAATGATGTCAGGATTGTCCCGAATTTTGAAAAAGAAATTTAATGCCCCAATATAGCAAAAAGAAGAAAGTATTGAATATCAAAGATATAAAGAAAATCGACATTTCATTGATAAGCAAAAGTTGATAACAAAACTGAATATTTACAAGTATTTTAAAAAGAAATCACAAAGATTGGGCTGACTTGCCCCTACAAAGCGACTGACAGAAAGGGATGAAAGCGAAAAACTCTTGGCATTCTCAATTTTCTGATTGGTCTGGAAAAGGTCCGGTCGAATCTGCAGGTTGCTCTTCTCCTTCCTCTGGTACCAGAAGCTCTTTATCAATGTAGTCTTGCACAATGTTTTTTAGGATGAAGCAGCGCTCCGTGTCATGCCCCCTCGCTTGATGAAACTTGCAAAAGCGATTCTTCCATTTCCCTTTGGTGACAGAGGGATCATCCTGCTTTGGGAGTTTGATCATTTCTTTCTCGAGCAGGTATTGGAGAACTTCCTCGATCGGCTGACCTAGAGGGGTAAGCTGATGATCATAACCCCAACCTTCATGCTTTGCTTTCTTCGGCTTGCTTGACTTCTGCCGAGTGCTAACCCTTTCCTAGTAGCTGGACTGAGCTTACATGTTTAGGAGATCTGGATGCTTTTTTTCTTCGTTTTTGACAAAGAGATTCTTATCAAGGCAATCCTAAACGATATTCTTGAAGTCAAAGCAATGTTCAGTGTCATGCCCTGTTACTCGATGATACCCGCAGAACTGGTCTATATATTTTCCCATGATTGTGGAAGGGTTGGCGGCTTTTGGGAGACTGAGTAGTTCTCTAGACAACATGTATTCGAGGACTTTGTCGAGCGGCTCATCTAAAGGAGTAAAATCTCGACCCTTGCTCCAATCCTTGCGCTTTGGTTCTTCTTGCTTCTTGCCTTTTTGCTGAGGACTGTATTGAAAAGGTCTATCACGGTTTTTACAATATTTCCCAATCTGGCTTTTATATTCTCCCAAGTTGCTGCCCTGGTTGCCTTGATTGCTGCCCCTGCTGGCTTTAGAATTTCTTACACTGATATTGCCGTGTTCATTCATGGGGAAGGTGACATGTGCCTTTCCTTCTGTGGGAGCTTTTCTGCAACTGGCTTCAGCTTGTTCAGACAATATCTCAACCATCATCCTTTTGAATAATTGGTATATCGCGGGATCGATCTCAATTTTGCTGTCATGAACTCCCTTTCTGACAGATTTTTGAGAATCCATTCCTTACTCTCTCTGCTTGTAACTGGGATGTTAGAGCAGTGTAATCTCTGAGCTCTGCCTGACTCAACTGATAGCGTCGATCCTCTCTGTAGAGCATAAATGGGTTTTTAGAAGAAATTTTAATAAAGGAGGAAATCATAATCTAAAAATAAAAACATCCCATTACGAGGGATCGGGTTGTCATCAAAATTTGCGATAACCGCACTGTTTTTCTGAAAAAGGATAGACAAGTAAAATGTGAATAAAGATAAATTTTGAAAAGGACATATCCTGACAAAAGATGTTTTATTGTAAATGAGGGTAAGGGATAAAATATAGAAAATAATTTTCAAAATTTTTGAAGAATTGCAGGCAGGATAAAAAAGAATTAGAAGAAATTAAGAGAAGAAAAAGGAAAATACACCTGGGTTTTAAAACAAGGAGGAAATTTTGAATAATATATACCCAGGGTTTTGAAAAATATAAAGAATATAAAATATCATACAATCATAGATATACAAACAAGGATGCACAAACAACAATCCCTAGAGGCTGACCCTAAATGCAATATTTTGAAATGGCTTGTAGGACCTTAATCCTAACTCTAGGGTTCAGATCATCTGATTCCAATCAAGATACGCCGATATACTCAAACTGAAGCTTGAAGTACGTGGCATAGAAATATTCCTTCAGTTCTAAGGTAATGGCTTCTCAACATCCTTGAACACCTACCGATATACCTCGGACTATGGCCCTTAGGTACGTGGTAGGGGGGCGCGAACCCAAATAAGTGGTCCAGTTGTGAGACTTTCTCCCGAACTATGGTTCAGTAAGACAGCCCAGCAACGTGAAGACCGGGACATTGTAGGTAAAGGGGGTTTTCAAAATATGCTCAACATACAAGAAATCAGATGGCTCTAATGCAAGTCCTAAAGAGATAGATTAAAATGAAGAGAAGCATACACTTGCATACATTGTTTTGCATTCAATCCCTAGAATTGAGGAGAGTTGTATTTAAGACCTAAGTCTAATGTGAGCATGAAATAATCTCCTCAATATGGTCCTACCAAACCATACTTAAATCCTATATGCAAAGATGTCAACTTTAGGACAGAGTCTAGGCTCCTAAGGTTTGTATGGAAATGAAACTGACATTTGAAGAATAAAGACTTAGATAATATCAAAGCAAAGCAAAAGACATTAAATTCGACCGGACGAAGATGAGTCCCATCACGGTCTCCAAAACTGTGATCATCGCAAAATTTTTCCTCTCGTAATGTTCTCTCTCTTCCTTCTCTTTTCCCTTTCCAACCTCTATTTCCTCCTTTTTGAAGGGAGGATATAGAAGAAAGAAAAGAAGAGAGAAGAGAAGAGAAAAGAATAGAGAGAAGAGAAACTCTTTTGCGGGGTCTCACTTGACCTTAATTTTGAAAATATTTTAAAAATAACTCGCCTCCGTTTTTGAAATTTTTGCGGGAAAACTGGGAGACGGGATCCGCTCGTCGGTACGAGGTTCGACCGTTTCTGGCGCCTTTACCAAGGATAATCGAACCAAGGGTCGAATTTATGCCTTTTGCTTTGCTAAGAATTCTATTTAAGAATTTATCCTAAGTCTAAATGCACAAAGAATCATGCTTGTGCAAATGCAAGGATGTATGCTCTTTCGAAAATGATTTTGAAAATTTCTCAAGTGTTTCTGAGATGAATCTGATGATAGAGTGAAGAAATAGTTTTTTAACTTTAGAACTTAAAATTTAAAGTTCTAAGTTTTTGGGATAATCAGAGCTTGGGAAAATAAATCTAGATCTTAAGAGGAATGGTTTTTGAAGTTGAAATAAAAGAAGAAGAAAGGAAATTTTAAAGTCATAAATGGACTTTGAATGGAGATGAAATGGAATTGAATTCTAACTTTGGAGTTTGAAATCAAAATGAAATGTGGGAAATCTAAATAGAATTTGAGAAATGGGATTGATTGAAAAGTTGGAGTTCAAGATGGAATTTGAATCTGAAGTCTGGATTCTAAATTAAGATCAAAAAATTGAATTCTGGATTTAAAATCCAAAAATGAAAATTGAATTTGAACTCTAGGATCCAAGATGAAATTGGATTCTGAATTTTAAATGGAATTGGATCTAAGATTTGGAATCCAAGATGAAATCTGGATCTGAAGTCTGAGATCCAAGGTAGAATTGGGTTCTGGATCCTAAAATGGATTTGGATCTGAAGTCTGAGATCCAAAGTAGAATCAAGTTCTGGATCCTAAAATGGAATTCGATCTAAAGTCTGAGATCCAAGGTAGAATTGGGTTCTGGATTCTGAAATGGATTTAGATCTAAAGTCTGAGATCCAAAGTAGAATTAGGATCTCGATCCTAAAATGGGTTTTGGATCTGAATCCTAAGATCCAGTGATGGGAGTTGAATTCTGGATCCTAAAATAGAATTTGGATCTAAAGTCTGAGATCCCAAAGTGGGGATTGTACTTGGAAATCCAGATCCAAGTTGGGATTAGGATCTAACTTTGGATTTTTGGAATTTCAAAATTGATTTTGAGAATGATTTTCAAAGTCAAATTGGACTTTGAACTTGGATTTTGAATTTTATAAAATGAATCAAGTTGAATTTTAAACTTTGAATTTGATTTCAAAGTTTGGAAATGAGGTAGAATTGAAATAGGAATTTGAAGAAGAGATATTCACAATCATCTGGATTTTAAAAGGAAAATTTGAAAATATGATGCAATTCTATCCTAAATGATGAAATGAATTTGAACAATTTTGAAATAGGATTTTGAAAAGCTATTTCATTCTTTAAATGAATTAAGAATGAGGTTGAAGATATAATATATCCCTGACTATGGTCATTGAATATATTATATAATAACCACATTTAAATTCAAGTGAAGAATAAAATACATTTTTGGTGCTTTTATAGAATTTAAAATGAAATTAACTCTCAATATACCCTGACTATGGCCATTGGTATATATATTGAATTAATTTTAGATTAAATTCTGATAAAAGAGGAAAATAGTTAAAGAAAATATGATGGTTTTTTAAAAGGGATCCAGTGTGGGTCTAGTGTTATTTTATAAAAGATAAAAATACTAACTCTTGTTTACATCCTGACTATGGTCATTGATGTAAATCATCAACTTAGGATTAATTACCTTTTACGAAATGGTGCACGTGCCATTTGTGAGAATTTGAGAAATAAAGGCAAAAATGCATGAAAACAAGTAATTCATGATATTTACAATGCTCATTCATTCTATCTAAGATAGGAAAGATAAAATTCTCATTAATATCAAACTATTACATTATTTGAACTGAATTTGAAAATATCAAGGCTTTCTAAATCAAAGAAGAAATCCTGCAAAACAAAAGTTAGCCTAGACAAGAGACAATACATCACAAGAGATATCCTAATGGAAGCTTAAGACAGCATGATGGAATGTGTATACCTAAACAACACACAACACATGTATATATTATTTAATGTAATGCAGTCATTTGAATTGATATACAAGTGAGAGGGGATAAAAAATAACAAGTGAAGTTGTGTGGCAGTGTTAATGGTATCATGCTGAGATGTAGAGAGGAAGTGGCAGGTAATGTCTAATCAGCTAAACAGAGGAAAATAGAGGCAAGGGCGGTAGATATGTACATAAAACAATGGCAGGGGTGCTGTAAGCTGCAGATGGTGAGCAGCAAAGCTGATGAAAAGACATGCCTGGAATGCTACAACAATGCTAGGCATTGCTGTAGTTTAAGGTGATGAAATTGATGCAACGGTGTGATTGGTGAGTGAGGTCTGGGATTGGGTGATTGGATGGCAAGCATGATGGATTATTCCAACACTGAAGGGTTTTTTATAATGAAAATCGGGCTGGATTAATAGCCTTGAGAAATATTCAGCAAATAGGATAAATATATATTCATCTGTGGTAGAAAGGCTGATCGATTTTAGGATAGCCAAGGATCAGGATTTTCGATGGACAATGCTTACTCAGATTTGAGAAGCACTAATGGCAACATACTAAATTGACCTCCTTTCGATTAGCAAATGAAAGTGATAATGACAACAAATGCAATGAGCCAGTAGATAGAAAAATAGCCCTCTGTTTATGCATGAACACTAACATAATTAAAATTCTGAAGTCACCAGACAGGCTTCTTGTTGATCTTGTTGCCATTCTCTCAACCAGGTAGTAGGGGATTTTATTGACCAGCGATTTCAACGCCTCAGTTGAGCTAGGATACAACTTCAGGCATAGGGCAATCAGTAAACCAGTTTCATGAAACAACGTTTTTTTCTTGAGTTTTCACTGCTAACACATTTAATTTCTAAAATGAAGAGACCCAGCCAGGGCTTTGAATCTCCTAATTCCTGGTAATGAGAGTCTTCAACAAAATATACTTTCAGTAGACCCAAAAGTATATAGGTTTTGCCACTACACTTAAGAAAATAATCAAAGAAGTTTTAATCACCTGTTAGTAATGCTGCAATATAAAACATAACCCGCTTCCAGGATAGGGAAAAACAAAGGAGATCGATACATCATTTTTTTATTTTTTATTTTTACAACCACAGGGACGATCAGATTGGTGCAGTGGAAACATATATTACAGTAGATATAAACAACAAGGTTTGTTAATTACAGCAGAGTTGAAAGAAAACAATACTTACTTATCCTCATGTCTTAACCTGTCACCATTAATGACACATGGCTGACACCAGATTGATTCCAACCAGTTGCAGTGAATCATACCTTGTAGCTGCTTTCTCCACCAACGACTTGCTAATAACATTGATTGTCCTTCCTGAGCCTCCACGACTTCTGTTGATTGTCCTTTAGAACTAGCATAATAGAATGATCAGGATGACTCCTACCAATAGTGCATCCAGCTCTATCCTTTCATTGTAGTACCAAAACTCATCTAAGTGCAGGAATTTCCTAGGAGTAAAATAAATCCTTGTGAATCTTAATCTCCATGAGTATATACCAAAGAAAGACATTTAAGGAGACAATTACTGTCGAAAAACCGATTGCCTAGGAGATGTTGCTAATCCCCAGATTTATGCAAGAAACAGGGGTAATAACAAACTTACTTTATCCAATTAGCGGATATAAGCATAAGTTAACTTTGTAAGAAGAAGCAAAACAATCCGCCACAGACCCTAATTAAAGCCTGTTAATATTCAAACAACATGAAAATTTTGCAGTAAATGCAAAGAAGGTGAGATGGAGGCTGGATATGTGTAGGCCTACTATTTGCTTGAAATGGCTAAAAAACAATTTCATACTTAAGAAAGTTGGGGCCTAAGCATGGTCTAAATTTGTCATATAAGCACATAAAAGGGAACAGAAAAACCAAGCCCATATACATGCAGATAACAGAAATACACATGATATTTGAAATTCACTAAAATATAAAAAGGACCCAACGTGAAGTGCTTCCTGAATTTCTCTTCCTTCTTCAGGTAATATATATTTGACTATCTTTGCTGCTTAGGGTGCAGTTCTAGTCCGCTGGTTTTGATCACATCATCATATTCTGGCAGGAGATTGTTCAGGATATCTACTTCAATACCTTCCTTTTGCATCATATTAGGCAATTGTGTTGTTGCTTTTATCATGCTGAAATATGATGGTGACATATCTAATCCATGCCAAACCTAAAAAAAAAAGAAATAATTGAGATATATAGATGAAATTTCCAACTATACCGAAAATGGATGACACTATCATATACTCTAATTGATGCTGATGTAGCGATGCCAACATTATTTGAAATGGAGGGGATGGGTAATATTGAATAAAGAACGAACCAAACTGAAAGTGTTATGGAAAAAGTGAAATACCTGTGTTGAGAGGAATACCTTATGATGAACAAGTACTAATGGTACCTGCACAACAAATCGATCCTTCCATCTAGCTTTATATGACCCATTACCAGCAAGGTTAGACATGGTAAACAGAATTATGAAGGTGTATGCTATTGGTTGAATCGATCATATAACAAATGTTGCTATAGAATTAGATTCTCACAACAGATTTGTCGAGCATGCCTTTGAGATGTCTCTCTTGAAAATACTTGACATCCGTGATCTCCCTTTTACCCAGTGAGATTGTACCAGGTGGGATGAATTCAGCCTTTAACTATCTTACAATAAAGACCGACTTACATAAAAAAATGTCTGACACAACCTTAAATTTGCAATACTAATCCCTTTACACAGAAATAAGATGTTAACAATGAGATAAAAATTGAGATGAAAAGTCATCTCATCCAAGGTACTCGAAAACATCTGGTACATTTCGTGATGGTTTTATGATTACGGTATTGTTCCCACAGTAAAAAAAAGATGCTATATATTAATGGGTATGAAATGGGAAAACAGTAACGTAACAGATGATTAAGGTTAGCAGGCCTTCAAAATTGAAACAATAAGATCTAAAACCCAAGGGTATTAGATATATGAACAAAAGAAACCGATAACCAAACAAGAAAAAGGAAAATAGATATAAGTTGATAGCAAACAAGAAATGAAGCAGAAAATTACAAACTAGTGAAATCGATATATTAAAATGGAGATGAAATCAAATAAATATTGAAATCAACATTAGATAACAGTAAAGGAAGAAGCCTAACAAAATTAGAAAATATATTGTCGAACAATAAGATGTTGCAATCGAAACAAGAAAAAAAAATGTTGAAAGTTAAATAAATGGAATAAAACCAAATTTGCAACGAGAGGAAAAGGGTGTTGGAACTGAAGGGCTCCATTGATGTCGCGTAGGGTGGGTCGGTCCTGCTATATGCAGGTTGACCCCACCTTTTATGCATTTTAGCAAAATAAAAGAAACGATAAAAGTGAAATTTCTGCAGAATTTTAAAACAAAACAAAAGAACTTCAAAAGGGGAACTTCAAGAAAGAATAATGCAAAATCGAAACAGCAGTGAGCAACGTAAAGAGCAGGAAAGGAAAAGGGCTACCTATAGTGATTTGATGAAAATCCGATTAGAGATGGATGGATTTGGTCTTTCCATATCCTCTGCTATCGCATTCTGTACTCTGGTCAGGAGAAACAGATGCTTCTGTAATGGCTGATCGACTTCCAATTGTTGGGGTTCTTGATTTGCAGAGACTCCTAGTTGCTGGGGCAATCGATCAACATTGATGTTGTAACTCATTGATGTTGTCAATCTCTTGTTGCTTGAGGGGAATCCCTTTACTGCTGAAGAAACATAGAAGGAAAATCGTCAAGAAGAAGGAGAGAATCGGTGGAATGAAAGCAGTCGATGTGTAAAGAAAAGAGGGGTGCGGGGGTGAAGAGGCGGTCCGGATGAAGTCCTCTGTGCATCCCTTTTAAAGATGGAGAAGAAGATTTGAGAAGGGGTCGTTGGAGATCGAAGGTGGAGGATGAAGGTGGCTGATCCGAGGGTTTGAGGAGGGTTTCAGATGGATTTGTTGGAGATGGGCGGCGACGGAGAGCCCTGAGGAGGATGGGCAGAAGAGGGGGAAGACGATGGAGAGAGGAGAAGAGAGAATGGAGGGGGCGACTCTTTTTCCTTTTCTTCCTTACGAAGGAAAACCCTAAAAGAGGGTTTTGCAAAAGACCCCTCCTTCGGTTTTCAAGTTTTTACAACAAAAGGGCTCCCGAGTTTTTTAGCAAAATTGATTTTTAAAACTTTTAACTCATTCGTTCTTCTCGAAATTTTTCCAATTTTTTTGGTTTTTGGTGTTATTTTTCCATTTTTTTGCATTTTTAGAATAAAATCCTAAAGTTTACGAGAAACCAAAGATTAAAACTAAATTTTTTGTGTTTTTGCAAAAAAATATTTATAAAAGGGAATTTTTCTGAGAATTTAAAAGCTATTTTGAGAAAATTTCTTCAGAAATGGGTTTGGATCCGGATTTTGAGGAAATATGGATTTAAAGCACTGGATTCGGATCCGAAATCTAGTTGGATACATTAATATGGAATTTATTTCAAAAAAATCTGAAGAATAACTGAATTTTGGCTTTGAAATTGCTTTTATCTTCTCAGAAAGTGGAATCAAGGGCAAAGAGGTCATTTTTGCAAATCTTTGAAAAATTTGGGGTGTTCACAGCCACAATCGGCGCTATTATTTTGTAAAGGAGTATGGTGTACCAAGCGATAGATTCACTCGCTAACATCGACTCCCAAAATGTCTTTGGCGAAACCGACCTGTGATTGATGCAGACGAAAGTTAATTCATGACCCCCGTACATGATACGATACCCTTATAGATGAAATCTTATGAAATGTGAAATGTCAAGCTGTAAACCACTGTGTAAGTCCAACGAATTGTAACACCATAGTTGTTTTTCATGTAAATTCATCGCGTATAAGACTCAATGCTTTTCAGATTGCCAGAGTGTAGGAATCAATATCTGCAAATCGATTGTACAAATGGTGTTAAGACTGTTATGTCATAACCTTGCACAAAAGGTTTTTTACTTACTTTTTCACTAGACAGAAGGTCTCTACAATGATCATCGTTAACCCAGTATGGTAGTCCATCTTGAAATCCAGTGGAGTATGGCAATCAACGTACGATAGTCGGTTGACCGAAAGATTGCTAATAGCAATGTTAAAACATGAATCAACTTGAGTAAATCAATAACCAAAATAAACATAAAAGAGAACCAATATACCATGAAATAAGGGCTGACGATGCTTCTAGTTTTGCTTGTTGCATTGCTTTTAATATACCCGACGAAATCGGATACAGTCTGTTTATAGCAAATATGAACGTGTTAACGTACATACCCATGGCATACATAAATAAATAACTGCTAGTGGTTTTATACAAACAAAATTATTGATCATGTTCTCTTGTGTGAATTCATCTTGCAGCCGTTTAATGTTGACCTCGAGTGATTGGCTGAGTTTTTGCCCAACTTTTTTGGTGGATGTTCCATTGACATTAGCAGAATTTTCAATGTACGATATTGAAATTCCATTATACAATACACAACAAAAATTGCATAAACGACATAGAAGAGACGAATTTTGATAAAAATGGACGGTAGAATGAATCAGTCAAATCATGATAGCAAGTCTCGTTTGGATTTATTTTTCATCATCTTTTGTGTCTTTTATATGTCATTGTATAAATCTCGATAGGAAAATCCTTAACTAGACAAAGCTCATCAACAAAAATCGCGATCAGACAAATCGTAGCATCAAGATCAATTTGAAACTATGATTTAAATCAGCATGAAATTGTAAATTGTGATAGGCTATGTCTTTCACATAGATAGAGATCATGACCCTAAACACTAAATCCAATTTCCTCCACCAAAAATCCATAAACCTAAAACACAAAGCTCGTAAATCGTGGTAGTAAATCTTGCAATCGTTAACAAGGAGAAACTAAAATATATTGTTGTCTCAATAGCTTCTTAAACCATAAACTCTAAACACAAAACCCTAAACAGTAATAAGTAAGCCCTAAACCATAATCACTAAACCGTAAGCCCTAAACACTAAACAAAGACATGTCTTTGTTTGTCTACGTGAATGATATTGATATGTAATATAGCTACTCATAATGTGTTGCATTTATATATAAAACCCCACCCTACCAGACCTGACCCGTTGTCCAGGTCTAAAACCCTAATCTATTTAACATCTCTTTCTCTTTCTCTTTCTCTTTCTCTTTCTCTTTCTTTACTGCAGCATCACAACTTCTTCTTCTTCTTCTTATTCTTTTGCTTTTTTCTCGTCCGTGAATAAAAATCGTGGTCTTGCTTACCCTCCGTGAATGAAAATCATAATAATAGATTTGTGATTTATGCGGTCAATAAGCCTTATAATGTTCGCCCTTTAAAAAAAATAGTCCACAGCGATAAGAGATGTTTGATGTTCAGGAGTCGTGGTATTGCTCACCCTCCGTGAATGAACATCGCAATAAGTGATTTGCGATTTATGCAGTCGATAAGGGCTTGTAATGTTCACCCTTCGTAAATGATAATAGTCCATAGCGATAAGAGATGTTTGTATTTGTGAATGAAATTGATTTGTATTTAAGAATTTAAATCATTTTGTATGATTGTAGTAAAACCCAAAATTCTTAAACCCTCTACCCCAATCGCCCATAAAAACGATTAGGAAATTGCGTTGACATAGCAATGCCCGTAAAAGAAAATTGTGATAGCAAGTAGTCTTCGTACGTCGTTGTGTATACCGTGATGGCACTTGTGGGTCACTTAGACAAAACTCATTGTCTTAAAGATAGACATCATTGTAAATTGTGATCTCCATTTATGAATGTGTAAAATGTTTCGGCCTTATATACACACTTGTTCGCTATTAATTTATGAAGGCCGATCATTACAACTATTTGTTCAGTGACATTTGTATGTTACACTAATTAAAATAGTCCACAACGATGGGAAATATTTGCTGCTCAGAAATCGTTGTATTGCTCACCCTCCGTGATTGAAAATCGATACGATATTTAGGCATAGTAAAATATAAATCAAGTTAACTTCAACGGTACATTACAATCACATTCATTTACAAAATAGATGAGCGCTGCACATTATTTGCTTCTCATGCAAATATTCACATTGAACATTCTTTCCTTTCATATTACTGCACATTCTTTGCTTTCAGAGCGTATTTGTCATGAAGTATATCGAAGATTAGGCAGATATTTTTCCAAGTGAAAAGTATGGTTTGTGAACAAAAAGTATCGATGCATCCATAGAAGATAACCACTATAATCATCATCAAAGATTATACATCTATTTTGGCACGACATGAAAGAACTATGGAATCAGCACCAAACACCATTCATCAAGCAAAGGAAGAAGGAACACAGAAGAACAAAGAAGAAAGAAAACTACAAAGAAGAAGAAGTAGAAGTAAAAGAAGAAGAAGACGAAATCCTAAGAGAAAAAAGAAGAAGCTACGATGATGCAGAAAAGAAAGAGGAAGAGATGTTAAATAGATTAGGGATTTAGACCTGGACAACGGGTCGGGTCGGGTCACTCCCCCACCTAAACCCATCACACTAAACGAGACGTTCGTCAGACTATAAAACTAGGTGAATAAATAAATATATATATATATATAGGTTACTTAATAAACACAAACCGACTTACACAATGACTGATTTGTAAATGACAGAAAAGAAAACAATAAAGTATTTGAAAAGATGTTTAGACTGATACGTCATATCACCTTCACTAGATTTATAATAGGCAGTTGAAATGATGTTATTTTATTTAATTAAAGCATAATGCAATTATTTTGCGCACGATTTTTTGATGATGATAACGTAGTTGTTTCACGCCATGAGAAAAGATCTATATAATCTTTAATGATGATTGTACAGATTTTCTTCTGTGTATTCAACGATATATTCATGACACATATGACTATGGCATATTTGTCGTGAGGTATATCGAATCTTACTCAGAATATAACGACCATAATCATCTTCAATCATTGCCGCCATACCGAAGCAAGCACAAATATTCTGCATGATAGACAGGGGGTGATGTTGATGTTCATCTATTTGATCTATTCCTAATGTCAGACCCTCCATTGTTCGCAAACCATAATTTGTAGTTGAAAAAATATCTGCCTACCTTCAATATACTTCATGACAAATATGCACATAGCATCGTTTCCTTCTAGCAATGAGTGCCTGAGCATTGGTTTGTGAAGAATATTCTCAAGAGTGCGCTTATTTCCCCTGCTGCAATGTGATTCTATATGTCGATCGCATATATATCTCTCTAGAGCTCTTGCTAGCTGGAATATGAACTCTGTGCTAGGAGTGATAACATTGAAGGATCTCTGAAAACAAAGAATGTGCAACACTCTGAAAGCAACAAGAGTAGATGCAGAAGTATACTCTGTAGGTGATAGCTTCATGTTCTTATGCAGAAGTTCTGACAACAACTCTGTATCAGGGGTCAGATCCCACAGATACGTTGCAATCAAACGAGCTCATTCGTAATGGCAGCCCACTGCACCATTCAAATCGATACAGTTTCTCATATGTTTGTTACGTTCAATATTGTTTCAATTGGTGGTTGTACATACTCATTGAAGAAAAATAATTGAAGATCTTTATAAAGAATGAGTTGACCCTGCCAAAGGAAAGGTGATTTAGTTATTTATAGTGATCTTCGAGTTATTATTTACCATGCCTATCAAAGTAACAATTTATTGTATTAGCATGTTTTGATGCAATTCAAATGACAAATATTGTAATAATTGACACTAGCAAACACATAATATCTATTTACAATGATTCATACTTTAATTAATGTGCAACGATTTTATTAGAAATCGCTAACTAAGCAACATTTTGAATACACAAATTGATGTACATAGCGTATAGTATACTACAAATCAATACGACAATTCAACATAATCACTTATTCATATTACAAATCGATACGATAAACGTAAGAACTGTTATGTCTCACAAACCCTGGACAACAACAATCGTGGTAACTTCAAAAATCATAAATAGAAATCGCAGAGCCTGATCCATCAGATATTGAAGATGAAAAGCAAACGAAGAAGGATGAGGAAAAACTAAAGATGAAGAAGAAGAAGAAGGATGACGAAAATAAGGAAAAGCAAAGGAAGGAGGAGGAGAATGAAAACTCGATATACATATCGCATAAGATATTACAAATTGATATAGAAATTTAGCATAATAGCTACCAAATCAATATTAACAAACAAAACAATATCTCTCAAATCGATAGTATATTATTACAACCGCGATTTGCGTTATACTATTCCAATATTTTCTATACAAAGGCAAATTGTTGTGGCCGACATAGACGTCATTGCGTAAATCTCATAAATTATCAACCGAAATACAGTCCTCATCAGGCATATCGATTTTTGATAACGAGCGGGATGTGAAACGATGTTTAGTCTAGGCTTTTGGGTTTTGGGTTTACTATCTAGGCTTTTGGGTATTGGGTATAAGGTTTAGTGTCTAGGCTTTTGGGATTATAGTTTAGGATTAGGGTGCAACGTTTAGTGTTTGGGGTATAGGATTTTAGGTTTTAAGAATCAACCGCGATAATGATATTTCAATCATTACCTTTGCAAAAGATAGCGGTATATAATATCGTGATTTGACTAGCGTTGTGTTTTAGGTTATTGGCTTTTACGTTTAGATATTGGGGTTCAATATTTAGGGTGATGAGCTTTGTCTATGTGAACGATGTATCCTGTAACAGTTGCCTATCACAATTTGTTTTGACGATCTTGGTCAAAGTTAAGGATTTTCCTACCACGATTTAAAGAATGACATTTAAAGGACCAAGAAGAGTTTTAATATGAAATCCACATGAGATATGCTATCATTATTTGACTGTGATGTCCTATCGCGTTGATTAGTTTTGCATACAGGTAGATGAAATGACATTTTTATAATATAATTAATGCATGTTGCAATTTATTGGCTTGCGCTTTTTGAAAACTGACAGTCAGTGAATCAATGTTTTTTTTATATATTAATGACACGTCATATAAGTTCTAGATGGTGTGGTTCGCTTTGCTTCGTGAATAAGGAACCAACATACCGATGATTCCTTCATAAATGACGTGTTCTTGAATCGAACGTATAACTAGCTTCATGGCAATTGTGGTATCCGTCTTCACTTATGTCAGATTTTATGTACAATGCTAGTTTGTAGTCTGAATAACGTTGTCCAGGTCTAAATCCCTAATCTATTTAACCTCCCTTCCTATTTTTTTTCTGCGGCAGAGCAACTTCGTCTTCTTATTATTTTCCTTCTTCTTCTTCTTCCTTGTATTTTTCTTTTTTCTTTGTTCCTCTGTGTTCCTTCGATTTTCATTCACGAAGGGTAAGGAATACCATGATTTTTTAGTAGCAAACATCTCTTATTGTTGTGGTCTATTATCGTTTACGAAGGGCGAACATTACAAGCTTTTGTTGACTGCATACATCGCAAAACTATTTTGTGATTTTCATTCGTGGTGGGTGAACTATACAACGATTTCTGAGCAGCAAAGATCTCTTATCGTTGTGAACTATTTTCATTTTTGAAGTACGAAGATTACAAGCCTTTGTTGACCGCATACATCACAAATCTATTATTGCAAATTTCCTTCACCCTGGTTTAGCAACAAAACATCATTGATCGCTTTGAGCTATTTTCATTAACGAAGGGCGAACATTACAAGCCTTTGTTGACCGCATACATCGCAATTCGTGTTTGCGATTTTCACTCATGGAGAGTGAGCTATACAACGATTTCTGAGCAGCAACCATAAATCAAGCACAGGTTGAAGGAACACTGAAGAACAAAGAAGAAACAAAAATACAAGGGAGAAGAAGAAGAAGAAGAAGAAAAAGAAGCTGCGCTGCCACAAAAAAGAGGAAGAGAGGTTAAATAGATTAGGGTTTTAGACATGGACAATGGGTTGGGTAGGGTTTTACATAGAACAGGGTTTTACAAAGTTGAAAATCGTTATCATTGTTTTATAGAAGAATTGTTCTATCAAGATCTATACACCGTTTGGACCTAAATCGAAAATGATTTGTCCTATCGTGATTTACGTTTACCAGCTTTGTCTATATGAACAATATCCTATCACGATTTGCTTTTACGAGCATTTTTTACGTGAACGATATGTTGTATCACAATTTACCTAATGACTGATTCATAAAAGGTGGAAAGGAAATAGCTGTAAACAAATCAACACAATGTTTAGACTTACTAAAGAACAAATTGACACGATGTTTAGGGTTTAGGGTTTAGGGTCTCGGGGTTCGGATTTATGTTTTAGGGTTTAGGGTTTAAGGTTAAGGGTTTAGTAATTTATTAAGGGTTTAGGGTTTAGGGTTTAGCGTTAGGGTTTAGTAAGATATTAAGGGTTTAAGGTTTAGAAGTTTAGAGGCTTAGGGCTTAGGGTTTAGGTTTTACGTTTTAGGGTTTAGGGTTTAGGATTTCAGGTTTCGGGTTTCAGGTTTATGTTGTGGGGGTTTCGGTTTAGGGTTTAGTGTTTAGGGGTTATGGTTTATGGTCAGGGTTTAGGGGTTAGAATTTAGGGTTTAGTAATATATTTAGGGTTTAGGGTTTAAGGTTTATGGTTTAGTAATATATTAAGGGTTTAGCATTTAGGGTTTAGGGTTTATGTTGTAGGGATTGGGGTTTAGGGTTTATAATTTAAGGTTTGGGGTTTATGATTTAGGGTTTAGGGTTTAGAGATTGGGGTTTAGGGTTTATGATTCAAGGTTTGGGGTTTAGGGTTTAGGGTTTAGGGTTTATGTTGTAGGGATTGGGGTTTAGGGTTTATGATTTAAGGTTTAGGATTTATGATTTAGGGTTTAGGGTTTGGGGTTTATAAATTGCTTCAACAGTAAACCTCGTTGTACGATTTAGCAAACTTGAGTACAAATCTTGGTAACTTTATATATAATACATCACTACTGCGTTAAATGTATAAATTGTTGTTGCTTTAAATGTATAAATCATAAATCGTGTTGATTTGGCTTTGTTACCAAAATATGTGTCATTCATTTATAAAAGAAACATCATTTCACATCCCGCTCATTGTCAAAAATCGATATGCCTTGTGAGACCTGTATTTAGGTTAACAATTTATGAGATTTACGCAATGACATCTATGTCAGCCACAACGATTTGCCTTTGTATAGAAAATATTGGAATAGAATAACACAAATCATGGTAGTAGTAATATACTATCGATTTGAGAGATATTGTTTTGTTTGTTAATATCGACTTGTTAGCTATTATGCTGAAATTCCATATCGATTTGTAATATATTATGTGATATGTATATCGAGTTTTCATTCTCCTCCTCCTTTTTCCTTTGCCCTAAACCCTCAACCCTAAACCATAAACCCTAAATTGTAAACAGTAATCCCTAAACCATAAACACTAAAAAATAATCCCTAAACAAAGACATGTCTTTGTCTATGTGAACGATATTGAAATGTAATATAGCGATTTACTCATAACGTGTTGCAACTGTTAATTGGATTTCTACTTTACCAAGACTACACATCAAGTTGATGCCTGTACACGTGCCTAAAACCATGCAAAATGTAAAACCCACATATAGATCTATATATAAAACCCCACCCTACCAGACCCGACCCGTTATTCAGATCTAAAACTCTAATCTATTTAACCATTCTTCCTCTTTCTTTTCTGCGACATCGTAACTTCTTCTTCGTCTTCTTTTTTCCCGTCTGCCTTCTCCTTCTTCTCCTTCTCCTTCTTCTTCTTCTTCATCTTGTTTCTTGTATTTTTCTTTCTTCATTTTTTATTCAGTGTTCCTTCTACCTGTGCTTGATTGACAGGGTCGGCAGGGTGATGTTGGTGACCATCTATTTGATCTATTCCTACTGCCGAAGCCTACATTGTTCTCATACCATACTTCTCAGTTGAAAAAATATCTGCCTAACCTTTGATTTACTTCATGACAAATACGTAGGATGTGGGGTACCAATTTCCTCGAGCTCATTTGCTTACATAGGACGTATCCTTATCATAGAAGGACGCGATGAAGAACGATATAAATGTTTTTATGCGCTCTTCTGTAATCATATGAGTCTCTAAAGGATAAATGAGCGTTCAATGGAACTGTCCTCCCATTGATAATGTAACTAAATACCTAAATTTTTTCTATATGAATGTGGTTGTAAATCTTGTCAATCATGTGGAATTGTGGTTTCATAGTTAGGCAAGAACAATAAGTCTTTGTTTGTATTTGCGAATGAAATCGATTTATATTTAAGAATTTAAATCATTTTGTATGATTGTAGTAAAACTCAAAATTCTTGTTGTTCAGACAAGGCTTGTAATGTTTGACCTTCGTAAATGATAAAAGTCAATAGCAATAAAAAATGTTTGTTGTTCAGAAATCATTGTATTGCTCACCCTCCGTGAATGAAAATCGCAAAATAAAAAGGCAATTGTTGCCGAAACTAGTCACGAGGTTTAGAAAATATACGTATGAATCGCTATCGCTGGTCCTATAGCTACGGTCATCTACTTCTTCATCAACGCTGACCATCTATCTATCGTTGTCATCTTCGACCCCATCATTGGACGTATAGCTGTCGTCGTCTAGTACGTCGATATCGATGTCCCCTTTGCAACAAAGCAGTGTTCTTTTCACGGACACGCCATTCTAAAGGAAATCTAATGAACAACCTGCCGAACTTGTTCGACATGTCAGTCATATATAAAGGAAACGTCATTTCAAATACAGCCTGTTTTCAAAAACCACGCGCAAATTAAGTGCATTGCCCTTTAATTAAATACACAAACGTCATTTCAAATGCCTATTATAAAACTAGTCAACGTGATATGATGTATCAGTCTAAACATCTTGTCAAATATTTTATTATTTTCTTTTCTGTCATTTAAGAATCAGTCGTTGTGTAAATCGCAATAGGATATATCATTCACATTGAAAAAGCTCATAACGACAAATCGTAATTGGACAAATATTGTTAAATTTTGAAAATCGAGGTATTGTGGTTGTAAGTCAGTTTGTATTTATTAAGTAACCTATATTTGTATTTATTAAGTAACCTAGTTATGTAGTCTTAACAACATCTCGTTTAGTGTGATGGGTTTAGGTGGGGAGTGACCCGAGTCGACCCATTGTCCAGGTCTAAATCCCTAATCTATTTAACTTCCCTTCCTATTTCTTTTCTACGACAGAGCAACTTATTATTCGTTTTTCTCTTACGACTTCGTCTACTTCTTTTTCTTCTTATTCTTCCTTGTTTTTTTCTTTCTTCTTTGTTCTTTTGTGTTCCTTATACATTTGCTTGATGAATGGTGTTTAATGATGATTCCGTATTTGTTTCATGATGTGCTGAAAGATCTATATAATCTTTGATGATGATTATAGTGGTTATCTTCTGTGAATACATCAATATATTCATGACATATACAACTGTGTTGTATTTATCATGAAGTATATCGAAGCTTACGCAGTATATAACGACCATAATCATCCTCAATCTTTGCCGCCATACCGAAAAAACACATATATTCTGTATGATAGACAGGTGGGTGCTGATGACCTTCAGTTTGATCTATTCCTATTGTCGGACTCTCAATCGTTCACATACCATACTTTTCAGTTGGAAAAATATATGCCTAATCTTCGATGTACCTCATGACAAATAATGTTAGTTTTACGAGCTGCATCTTCTCTACCATTTGGGATCCATACCTTTATCTGCAACCAATATTCATCATGTAAAAAAAAATTGCAAATAGATAAGGACCTCCATTGGTAGATAGATTTGTCTGCGATTGTTCCCAGTGACTAGCATAGACCACTCAGTAAACTGAAAGTGCAATACAACAATTTCTGACCAACAAACATCCCTTATCGCTGTAGACTATTTTCATTTACGAAAGACAAACATTACAAGCCTTTGTTGACCGCATACATCGCAAATCTATTTTTGCGATTTTCATTCACAAAAGTTGAGCAATACAATGATTTTTTATCAACAAACATCTCTTATAGATGTGGAATATTTTCATTAATGAAGAGCAAACATTACAAGCCTTTATTGACCGCATACATCGCAAATCTTTTTTTGCGATTTTCATTCACCAAGGTTGAGCAATACAACGATTTCTGAGCAACAAACATCCCTTATTGATGTAGACTATTTTCATTTACGAAGGGCAAACATTATAAGCCTTTGTTGACCGCATACATCATAAATCTATTTTTGCGATTTTTATTCACAAAGATTGAGCAATACAATGATTTCTGAGCAACAAACATCTCTTATAGCTGTGAAATATTTTCATTAACGAAGAACGAACATTACAAGCCTTTATTGACCGCATACATCGCAAATCTTTTTTTGCAACTTTCATTCACCAAGGTTGAGCAATACAACGATTTCTGAGCAGCAAACATCCTTTATCGCTCTAGACTATTTTCATTTACGAAGGGCGATCATTACAAGTATTTGTTGACTGCATACATCGCAAATCTATTTTTGCAATTTTCATTTACAAAGGTTGAGCAATACAATGATTTCTGAGCATCAAACATCTCTTATAGCTGTGGAATATTTTCATTAACGAAGACCGAACATTACAAGCCTTTATTGACCGCATACATCGCAAATCTTTTTTTGCGATTTTCATTCACCAAGGTTTAGAAATACAACAATTTTTGAGCAGCAAACATCCCTTATCGTTGTAGACTATTTTCATTTACGAAGGGCAAACATTACAAGTCCTTGTTGACTGCATACATCACAAATCTGTTTTACGAGTTTCATTCATGACGGGTGAGATATACAACGATTTTTGAACAACAAATATCTCTTATCATTGTGGGCTATTTTCATTTACAAAGGGTGAAGATTACAAGTCTTTGTTGACCGCATACATCACAAATCTAATTTTTCAATTTTCATTCACCCTGGTTGAGCAATACAACAATTTCTGAACAACAAACATTTCTTATCGCTGTAGACTATTTTTATTTATAAAGGGCGAACATTACAAGCCTTTGTTGACAGGATACATCACAAATCTCTTTTGCGATTTTCATTCACGGAGGGTGAGCTATAGAGTGATTTCTGAACAACAAACATCTCTTATCGCTGTGGACTATTTTCATTTACGAGAAGGGCAAACATTACAAGCCTTTGTTGACCACATTCTCATGCAAATCTATTTTTGCGATTTTCATTCACCGTGGTTGAGAAATACAATGATTTATATACAACAAACATCTCTTATCCTTGCGTTCTATTTTTAATTATGAAGGACAAACCTTACAAGCCCTTGTTGACTGCATACATCATAAATCTCTTTTGTGAGTTTCATCCACGGTGGGTGAGTTATACAACGATTTCTGAACAACAAACATCTCTTATCACTGTGGACTATTTTCATTTACGAAGAGTAAACATTACAAGCCTTTGTTGACCGCATACATCACAAATCTCTTTTGTGATTTTCATTCACGGAGGGTGAGCTATACAACGATTTTTAAGCAGCAAACATCTCTTACGCTTATAGTATTTTCATTTATGATGGGCGAACATTACAAGCATTTGTTCACCGCACACATTTCTATTCCATTTTGCGATTTTAATTAACATAAAGTAAGTTACAACAATGATTTACAAGCATGTTTAGTGAAATTGAAATTTTATTTCTACCCGAGAGATTTACATAATTTGTAAGCAGTCACACAAAATTTGCATAAAAAAATTTGGTATACACATTCTACAAAATTTGTTATAAATCTATGTATATCAAATTAATTCTGGATGGATCGTGTCGTTGTCATTCGTTTCCTTGTAATCTATGAATCACGTGTTACAATGATCTGTTCAGCGAAACATGTGTGTTAGAAGTATTAAAAAAGAATTAAATAATTGAAGAATGCCATGTTACGAAAAATACTTATAGAATTACAACAAATATTTATCGACATAAAAAGAATCGCTATGGTTTATTCAGTGGCACTTGACGAGTCAGATGGACTATGATAGACAAATCATCTCTTTATTTTTCTTGTTTGACTGCCTATCCTCAATGGCCTCTTGGTTCCCTCAATCTTATTATAAACACTGGTCATCATCTCTACCAGTGATTGCAATTGTCTCCTCATATTGCTTACCTCCTTCCGTAAGTCCTTATTCTCCCTCTCCAACAACTTGAACCATGAGCAAGAGACAACGTTCTCTTTTGTGAGTTGTGTTCGCTCTTCATCGTGTACTGTTACCGAGAGAATCATTGTTGTAGCCAGAGGGAGACGATGGACGAGTTGTAGATGCTGGGATGTGAAATGAAGGAGGACAGTTGGAAGGCATGGGTTCCCAATTTTCTCAATCTCCAGATTTTGCCGCATGGGTTCCCAATATTTTTGGAAATAGAAGGGATCATATTGTTGTTCTTTATAATCATACGCTATGGCACGGACACCTCCTGTGTTCCAGTTATCCAATTGTTCCCTGTAGCGATCGTGTCAATTCACGTTCCTGAAACCACCACTATTCATCTTCCTTCTCACTTCCACAGACTTCTTTGGGATAGACTATTCCAAGCCAAATTGTAGGAGAACTCGACTACCATGCTGTAACTCGGTTTTATAATTGCTAAATAGCCAAATATCGCATTCAGATAATCTCGCACCCTCGGCAACAAGTTGTTGGTCCTCGTCCTCCCCATCTCTATACGGTCTCCTGTTATCGTCGCAAAATGTTTCCCTTCCCTGCGGGAGAGAGGGGAAACGATCCTGCGAGTCAAACTCGACCAAAGTTTGGAAATTATTTTGAAAATACTCTCCTTCGTTTCAAAAAAATAGCGAGAAAATCCATAGGATGGGGCTTGTCTGTTGGTACAAGGTTTGACCGTTCTTGCCGCCTTTAACAGGGGTAGTCGAACCAAGTATCAAAGAGTGCCTAGCTTAGCTTAATTATCAAAATCGATGTTTTGTCCTAAATGCATAAAGATTTCAGGCATGTGCTATGAGACTTTAAAAAAATGCACATTTGGAAAAAGATGATGCATGCTTCTGAAAATATTTGGGAAAATGACGGAAAATATTTTTGAGTAAAGAAAGAGAAATCGATTTCCCTAGAAAACCATGGTAGAAAGGATTTTGATTGAAAATGAGCTTGAAAATTCCAAAGATTTAAGGAAAATTGATTTCTTTATCTTGGGAAAAGGCCATTTGAAAAGTCAGGAATTGGATTTGGGAAAGTGAGTGAAGAATCCTTGTAAAATGGGAGGGATTTTTTAGAAGCCTTAAATATAGGGAAACAAACAACTTTGAGGAAAAGCTTCTTGGAGAATCCATCTTTGAAAATCAATTTTGATTTTGGAGAACTATTGGAAATTTCTGGGAAATCCTTTTGAGATGGGAAAATCCAATCTTTGGGAAAGTTGAAGTCCTAAGAATGTTGGCTTTGATGATTTGAAAATCGATTTTGGATTTTGGAGAATTGTTGAGAAATCTTGGAAATACCCCTTTTGAGAATGAGGAATTTAAATTCTAGGAAGAGTTTGAAGAAAATCTAGGGTGTTCTTGAGGGATTGATTTTCTTAGAATGGGATTTTCTTGAGAAAACCATAGAAATGCATATAGTCTCATGATGCAGACTAACTTAAATGGCTGAATGCTCTTTTATGAAGATATTCATGAAATTTTTGAGAGATTTATTGGAAAATATGCATTTTGGAGTTAAAGCAAGGTAAATCCCTCACATATTCCAACTATGGCCGCAAATACATTTGGAATTTGACTTGTTAAATCATGAAAACATTTTGAAAATGTGGAAAACATGCTATGAATTCTAAAAGTAGCCTAATAGTGTAGGTTGAGTGTGGCTAATAGGAAGATGTTGAATCTGGGTCTCATCCATATTTCGATTATGGCCGTAAATATGGACTCCACCGAGTTCATCACCTCCCTAAGAGTTGGTGCACATGTCATTCGTGTTCATCCATAGTGATTTTCAAAGGAAAGTGTATGATTCACATAATCAGGATATTGCAGAAAATAAACTATATGATATGCATCCTAATCTAAGCGGAAAAGTAACTCTTATTCTAGCATTTATTTTACATTTACATCAATGAAATAAAAGAAATGGAAGTTCGCAAGCTGATAAGCTAAGCTTCTTCATTTGAATGCTCTTGCAAGAACTTGAAATGGGGTTAGTTCAAGTATGTAGGTTTTTCCAGATTTTCCAATAATATCCAAAAATTATTGGATTTAACTGGATATAAACCCAATCTGATGCCTCCTTGATATGAATATGACTTAAAATCATGAAAAGTCAGAAAATAGGATAATAAGGATTGGAAATTCGGAATTGTGGTTAAGATGACCAAAATACCCCTAATATTAAGGCTATACCTTTTGAAATCAGGGTTTTTGAAGGGATTTTGATAAAATTTGGGGAGTTTTGAGATTCAAATTGAACCAAATGATGATGAAATGAATGCTGATGTGCTGCTAAAAATGATGGGACTATAAAATCATAAATAATTTTGAAATTTTGGCCGAAATGATGAATTTCGCTTGTTTTTCGCTTGGATCTGGATCCTGCGGGGACCCTGATTTGATGATATGACTAACCCGAATATCAAACAACCTTCAAATTATGCCAAATTCGACAGAGAGCATCCCTTTACCCTTAATAACAGAATAGAATAATAAAATGTAGAAAATGATATCAACTAAGTGCAAAATTTTGAATAAAATCCTAAAACATACATATTTCGCCTGCGAGTGCAAACCGAACATAGTATTTACCACAATAATGAAGTAATTCAACATAGAAATGTCTGATATTTTGTAGGCGGCTGACATACATTAAAATGAACACATTTAGCTTTTATAGCCTTAGGATTTGACCTATGGTGAGCTCGGTAGCAGGGATCTAATTCTGATAGGCATGAAACTTGTAGGATTCGCTATAAAAACAGATAAAAATAATAATATTCCACAAAAATTCCCAAAATTTTAAGAAGACACTCCTAACAAGCATACTAACAACTTTCATGTTTACAGTCTCAATATTTGCCCCATTGATAGAGAAATAAAAATACGATGATACATGCATAAATCAGAAAGACATGTATAAGCACCGAGATAGCGGACTGACATAAAAATTATAGAAAGGGCATGCAACCTACTCAAAAAAATGTAAAATTTTAGATTCAAACAGAAGATATTAAAAAAAGTTCATCTTTTTCAGATCCATATTTAGAGTTAATCTGAGGGAGCACCGATCGACCCAAGTGGATCCAGAGTCTTAGGAGCTCGTATCAGGCTCCGACACAGGTCTTGTGGCCTCTGGTTTTTTATAGGAAGCAAAAAAATACGTAAAAATTTGATAAAATCATATTAAATACTAGATTTAATTTTGAGTTCAGGGCATTTTTCAGACCAGGGATCAGATCTCCCATGAGGGAGATCTTGATTTTACAAATTGCGATCCAATATCCTTACCGTTTCTCAGGTCTTAAAACTCAATTCAACACTTTGGGCTTCGAGTAAAGTAAACAAATTCAAATTATCTCGATTTTTTTACAGATTATCAGGGACAGCTACCCGTATGCTATGTGATTTTTTTAGAATTTTGAGAGTAAAATATACACATAAAATGATGAGTGGAGTGACTGCTAAAACAAAAAGCTACAGAAATGAAACAAAATTACGTAAAATGCATGGTATATCTAACTAAATCATGATAAATTATTACTAATAAAATGAAATGTGCATCTATCCTAAGAAATGCATGCTTATAATGGGATGCTACAAAAAATAAATCAAGGAAGCCGATTGACCCTTTGCTATGTTCCATTTATGAAGAGGATTCGATCCATTGATCAAATAAATCATTTCTTTAAAATAGCGATATAATCCAATGATATGGCATTCTCAGAATTAGAATATGAATATGAACATGATTTCATCTTGAATACAAGATTTCAGTTGATATGATGTTATCATCTTAAAATTTTACTTTTGCAAGTCAAACTGACCTTTGAAAAAGATTTTGAAAATAACTCGCCTCCGTTTTAAAATGCGGGATAATTCCGAAGAATGAGACTCGCCTGTCGGTACGAGGTTCAACCGTTCCTGACACCTTTACTAGAGGTAATTGAACCAAGGATCAAAAGTGTGCTTAACTTTGCTCAACTTGTCTAAATCGTGTTCTATTTTCTAAATGCATAAAGAATCAGACATGTGCTATGAATTTTCTGAAAAATGCAGATTTGAAAACATGATGTTTGCTTCTAAGTTTGGAAAATACTGAGAGAATTCTTGGAAAAGATAATACTTTGAAAATCGTGAGCCTTGTTGAGAAAATATTTCTAAAGAACATGAAAATCGATTTCTGAAGAAATCCAAGTGTTTTATGAAAATGAATTTTTGAGAAAACATGAAATGACTCAGAGAAGATTGATTTCTTTGAATTTGAACTTTGAAATAAAGATTATGACTTGGAAAACTGAATTTTGAACTTTGAAAAATACTTGAAATATCATTTGAAAATGAAGGATAGCACAAGTGGTGGGGTTTGTTGCCCCTTTGGTGGAAGACCTTGGTTCGAACCCCCCTGTGCACAGTTGCACAGAAAAGTGATGATTTTACTTAAGTGAAAAAAAAGAAATGGTTAAAATGTGGGAGTTGGACAAGCCTACAATTTTGGCTTTTTCCACTTAACTTTTCCAAAAAGTAAGGGGAATCCCATGTGACATGGAAGAGGGGTACCCATAAAGTAAACTGGAAATGGAAGTTAGAGAGATTGTAGTCATGGGAGAAAGAGGGCAATTGTGGAAGCATGACCACCCACAAAAAAAAAATCGTGGATATTGGTGGGGCTTAAAGGTTTGAAAAAAAATTGTAACTCATCTAATTAAGAGGAGTTATATGAGGGGGCTCAAGAGAAAGCATGCAACCACTCTAGACGCCATACTCTCTCTCTCTCTCTCTCTCTCTCTCTCTCTCTCTCTCTCTCTCTCTCTCTCTCTCTCTCTCTCTCTCTCTCTCTCTCTCTCTCTCTCAACGTTTTTTCCCGTCTTCCTCCTTCTCTCCCACCGTGAGGGTCGACCCCATTGCTAGTCGTGTGGACCAACTTTGCTGGACGTGATTGACTCCATTGTTGGAACGTGAGGGTGTTCTTCCTTGCGGTGACATGTTGCTCCAACGAAAGAATGAAATGCCATTATCGTCGGGTAAAGCTTCGTACAGGTAAGAGGCAAGATATTCTTTATGTACGTGTGATGTGTCCTGTAGTCTTGTTGCATCCTTTCAAACATACCTTGATTTTGTTCCTAGTGGACATCGAACCATGCATTGGACGGTAGGGTTGCTATCATATTGCATATAGTTTTCTTTTCCCTGTTGAAGTAAAATAGACGTGGTGGCCTTTCATCTCATCAGTTTATGGGCGTGATGGTTGATCAATCCATCAAGTAGATCACTCGATTCAATGATTCGCCTAACGTCCCAACCCAAATGATGGATGTGGTCATTACCTTTTCTGTGTGAATGCATCAGGATCCTCTATTGTAAAAATGTGGAATCTTTATTTGAATTGCTATGACCATGATTGTTATAGAACATTTATTCAGTGGGTACCGATTTTTTTTTCATATGGTAGGTGGTGATTTTCATTTTTGTCAGCTCATATTATTGTCTGAAAAGAAAAAAAAAGATTAAAAATAACTGGTAAGCCTCTTAAGAATGATGGGCGACATCATTCTTCAGGGGTATATGCATACACTTAGAAACGGTGTATGTGTATAAGCATAGGCGTTCTAGTGAAAGGAAATTTTCATATGGTCTGGACACCTATGTGAGTGCCAAAAAAGAAAAAAAAAATTATAGCTGGGTTGTTAGTGAATGTGTAGTAGCTGTATGAATCATACATTAAAATTTAGTTCTTGTATGTTTAAAAAAAAAATGTACATGACTGAGTCATGTAGTCAGGTGGGCATATGCAATGTCACGACTTCATGGCATGCATGCTAACGTAAGAGGAATATTGGAATGAAATGACGTGTTACATTATCGTGTAACTAGGATAATATATATATGTCAAGACTTTCAAAAAAAGAGTGTATACAGCATAGTCCAAACCCTATTTTAATTTCAGATGTAAATTACTATACGTATGCAGCATGTATGCAGGATGGGGTGCCATGACATACATGAGTGGGATTCTATTTTCTTGTTGTTGCAGATATGTTGTCCAAGATTTAATGTTCATCAACTTTTGTATATTCTTTGTTGAGGGAACAAATCCCACTCTAAGAAACAAGAAACAGATACCCGTTTTATACCTTATCCCATCATTGTTCATTTTCATAGCATTATTTTCCAAGTGATCTATTGGGTAGTTACTACCATGTTTCTGGAAATAGGCGACACTCCATGCAGATGTATTGGGTAACAAATGCATAATCTTTCTTTTGTTGCTCATTGACTTTTCTTTCTTAAATTTTATGGTTCATTGTCTTTTTCTTTCTTAAGGTTAATGCACTAAAAAAAAAGAAAAAAAAAACTTTAGAATGTCCCATCCACTGCTGGGATTTATACAAGTAGAGATCTAGATCACTTTGGACAAATACCAGACCTGATTCAAGTCTTGACCAACCCAACTGATGCTATATGTGAAACAGCTTCATCCCATGTGTCATTTGGCGTCCAAAATATTGCACAGAGGTTGGGTAATTAGTATGATTTTTGATAGACATTGAATGCAATCACTTTTATTCTACCAAAGGTTACAAGATGCTATGTTCTCATGTATCAATAAAAATTTATATTTTGTGACTTTCTTGTGACTGTAGCAAATATTTACCACTTGCCATTGAGCATGTTCGACCCTTGGAGTACCTAACTTTTGCCAGCTTTTGTAAGTTGAAGTGGGGGCATGTTTCTTGAAGAAACTGTGAACTTTTGATTGCCAAGACACAACCATTGTCTAGGGCAATAGGTGGTGCTCTTCTACATTCTTTTGTAGCCTTGCAACTATAACCTTTAAAGATAATATGTGCTTACATTCTTCAGTTATGCATTGTTTCTTGATTCTTTTTGTTTTCTTGGACACCTGATTAGGATTTCTTGGACATCTGATTATAATTGCGCAAACAAGAAAATACGACAAAGGCACGATAGTACAAATTAAAACTGAGCATGTCAAATCCTAGTGATGCCATATGGGCACATATGATGCTAAGTGAAGTGCATATAATTGAATCATGATCGCTTGTAAATGTTATGACATGTCTTGTGTCGATTGATATATGCTTGTTCTGTAGATATTTGCCTAGTAAAGGGCATTTGTCATGTCATGATCATGTGAAAGCTCAAAATTGAGCTTGCGGTCTTGCGAGATCATTGTGGTGCCATACGAGCACTTAAGAGAAATTGTACTTGAGACATGCTTTATGAGTGCATGGTCAGTGGGGGTACGGAACGTACACTCAAGCTCAGAAAAGAAACTTTAAAAATGCTTAAGTACAAGTACTCGGCTCATAGTTGAGCCAAAATTTTGAGAAATTGTGGTTGGTGCCTATAAGGCATTCAATGGATAATGTGCATACATTGAGATTACCCCGAGTGTGGGTTGGGATTTTGGAAAACCTCTGTGGTGCAATGACTTGCACAAAAGAATAAATAAAATAGAAGATATGCATACATAACCTAAAGGTGGGATTTTGGGTATACCTGAAAGACGGTATATGTTACCGATTTCTCAAAACACTGGGTATACCTGAAAATGGTATATATTACTGGTTTCTTAGGGCTTTGGGTACACCTAAAAAACGATGTATGTTACCAGACCCATGGTCTACCTTGGAGAGGGTGGGTGGTATAAGCTTCGTGGACATTCTTGCTTTCATGAGAGCTAGGCGTCTCACCCGGTCCTCAGTCCACGGAGTTAAGGGGTCAGGACTACCAGTGCGTCCTAGGTGGTAGATCTAAGTCTTCTGCAGAAGTTATCAGGGTGCATCCTAATTCTAGTTCTAGCCATTGGAGAGTATTCTCTCAGTCACGGACCGTCTTCTTTGGACCTCTGTACGGCTAGTCACACAAGGTACAAATTGAAAAAGGCATAATAAACCCCTGTGTGGTCTCGGTCTGCTACGATGTCTATGCCTATGCGTACCCACAGGGTAATTATCAAGAGAAACATAAAGTCAATGCACTTTTAAAAGTCTTCAAGTATACACACAATGCTTGATGTTACATTTGTTATAGTATGATTGTGATTCACTCATATGATGCATAGCTTAACAATGTTTTACTTTACATTCAAATGTGATAACCTAAAGGTGATTCATTAATATGATATGTCATTCATGGAGGCCTT
This sequence comes from Nuphar pumila, assembly GCF_984573655.1. Taxonomy (NCBI): domain Eukaryota; kingdom Viridiplantae; phylum Streptophyta; class Magnoliopsida; order Nymphaeales; family Nymphaeaceae; genus Nuphar; species Nuphar pumila. The sequence continues at coordinate 84,679,571 of NC_143257.1, forward strand.
TCTTTATATAGTAAATCATAAAATACTTGAAGTTAGTGAACTGTACAATCAGAGCTTGTTTAAATATTGTTAGATCGTATATTCATGTGTTGCACATATACTTGTACACATACACTTAGCACATTCATATAGATATTTTGCTTCTTACTCAGATAGGGGAGTCTGACCCCATTTGAATTAATATTTTTCAGAAAACAAATAAAGATGGGCAATTTTAGTCGTCGTGCGGATGGGCCATGAGACCATATCTTCTTTAGATGTCCCGAGGAACATTGTTTTTAATAAATTCATTAAATTTGTCAAATTGACTTATAAAACTTCAAGGCAAGATTTTAATTGCCTAATGTTATTGAGTTTGTGTTATCACTTGTAACTCGCCCAAATTATTTGATTGAGAGATTAATAAAATATTTCTGTTGTGGTTTTAGAAAGAAAGAAAAAAAATTATTCCTAAATTTTCAAGTTAAATATTTGGGGCATTACATTTAGGTACATGAAAGAAGGCTTGTGATACGTGTTGGATAGAGGAGGAAGCCGCAGGAGGTTAGGGGAACTCAATTTAGGCAAAATTGCCAAATCGAGTACCTGATGTAATGTCCCAAAAAATCCAACCTTTTAAAAAAAAATCCTAAACCCAAAATTTTGAGAAAATTTGAATTTTTTTTCGTGTGAAACTAAACATTACTTACAAAGGGTAATATGTCAACGAGCTCATCTAGGGTCACGTTTCAACCATTTTAAATATTGGACAACTCGCATGAGCACATGCGCGAGCATATATTAGCCTCCCAGTATCAGGTACAGTACAGAACCATCCGTAGACACAACTCGATTGAGTTTATTATACTATCAGAAATTATGTAGTAAATGCGAAAGACAAAATATATTTAAAGGTTAAGACATTTAAGGAGTTACGTAGTAAGATTAAGATTTGAAACATTCAAAGGAGTGAGCTTGATAGCTTCACCTTTGGAATTAAAAACAAACCATAACATAAACAAAGGGTTTTATTTTATTCCAAATGACGGACAAGTTTAATGTCTTTACAAGTCTTAAAAACAATTAAAATTTAGATCCCCAACGGATTGTAACAGGTAAGAGTGTCCCTTGAGAGCATAGCATCATGTCCTTCTCCTCAGTCCTCCAAGATGATATCTAAAATTTGTTTGAGGGTTAATACAATGCACCCCTAGAATACACCAAAACTGGACTTGAAGAATACAATCAAGTTTGTATTGGTACAACCATAACATGATTCCCATTATTATAAAATGAGGGTCAAGAGAATCCAATTTCAAAATATTCATTCACATTGCATTCATTCATTCTCATTGTATTCATTTGCATAAATGAACAGATAATCAAACAAATAACTTATAATTGCATAAAGTCTTATTGATTGTGTCTAACGTGACACGCGCACATGCTTTTCAAACAAGTCAGGACATACGAGTCCCTCATATTCATAACATATATATTCATAAATTGCATATAACAAACATATCAAAATCTCATTTGACCATTCCAGTGTATATTATGCATGCATGCTTTACAAGTAAACAAGACTTATGAGTATATGACAATTTAAAGCATTTACATACATTCTCTCATACAAGCATAAACAAGTTCATATCATGACTATGATATGCATTCTTAAATTTATTTAAGCAACAGGTCAATTCTCATTATCATAACATGCACTCTTATAATTTTATAACATAGGAACATGACCATTCTCATGATCCTTCTAGTGTGTATCACACACACATGCATTTTAGTCAAGTCCTTAACTTGAATCATCTGGTCAATCTCATGAGCCAATACATATCTTTTTCATTCACATGTATGCTTATATGCAATGACATTTGTAAACATTAGTAATTCTACATGTCTACATAAATATTTTATGCATATGATTGAAGTGATTCTAAGAATGTTTCTCTTGATTATATTAAACCCATCTCGTACAATAGAGGGTATAGCCACCCATAAACAACCAATGAGTTGTTTATTATTCTATGTATTTTATTATTTCTCCAAGGGCTTAATTAGGTCTATCCTGAGCGATCAACCCTGCAGTGCAGCAGTTGGGAGAAGGACCCGTGATCCTAGTATCGGCTTATGCTTGATACAATCACTGAGCTAACAATGGGCATGTATCCCTAACTCTGTAGAGTTGTGGTATTACCACAAAGGACTCACAGGTAAACCTGTTCCCTAATCTTCATGGGACAAGGATAAGAGGTACCTCTAGCTCTCTATAAATTGTTGTGCTTCACAAGGTTTGTGTTGTCATTTTCTCTCCAAGGAAAACAAGAGATCGGGATAGACCCAGCCATCTCATTGAGATTGGAATAGACCCAGCTATCTCGAAGAGCCTGGTTTCACCAGTGTCTCAAAAGGACCAATAGTCTTAGGGTTATCTTTCTTTAAAGTCATAGGTTACATTTTCAGTGTCATTATCTCATATGATAACCCTCTCATGCCTTTATGCATGATTCATTCATACAAGCTCTCATGCATGATATATGTCATCAATGTACCCATGATCTCATGTATAATACACAACATAATTCATCTATGAACTCATGCATGATTCATTTCTAACATGATTTTATGCATGGCACAAGGCACATTTAATTCATGCTCTTATCCATGGTACATGATACCTTGCAATTATGATTTAATGCATGATACATGTCATATTTCATTCATGTCATATTCTTATGCATGATACGTTCATAGCAAACATGACATGATTTACATACATTCATTTCACATATGCATTCAATTCAGCCAAACATTCATTTCATGCATACCTTCATTTCAATCATACATGAGCAAACATGTACCTGAAAAAGCACTATATATTCTTCTATTCTAAAACCATGTCAAGCATGATCTTCGTACCACAACAAGAAAAATAATTCAATTCTCATACATTCAAATCATGCTCCGCATGATCTCCAAACTTCTTTCAATATTTGTATGATGCATTGCATCATACACACTTATCATGGGTAGTTTACCCAATTTCTTAGGCATTGCATTATTTTTGCATGTGCATTGGCTTTTAGCCGCTTTATGATACTTAGCATTCAGTATCTTATTTTTGTGGTACCTACATGACAATTCATATATACATATAGTGCAAATATTTAAGCATTTGATATATGTCTAAAATTTGAATTAACATGTGCACATTCAAATGGAACATCAACAATGCATGAGCACTTGCATAAAACTAAAAATAAGATGTGCATAACCTAATTAACTATGCAGATTCGCACTTGCTCATATGCATTTATGACACATATGAGGCATAATCAAAACCCTGAAGTAAATGTGCATAAAACCCCCTTCAAAACTGAGTTTTAAATACAAATAATCAATATTTAAAAACTGATTTTGAAACATATTTAATATCGCATCTAATTATGAAAATTCTCGCTTTAGGGATTTTACCGAACACTTAGCGTGCAATGTAATTCCCAAGGCAAAATTGAAATTCCAGAATTCACATGTAAAATAGAATTTATTACGTTAACTAAACAATTCTAATTACATAATTCAATCACTAATTAATCTAAAATTAGCATATTCTAATTATTAGGAATATCCAAACCTATTTATGCTAAAATTAGAACTACGCTACATGCATAAACTAATTTAGTGATAAAACATATATGATTGCGACAAAACAACCTAGATAAGCACTTTAAAAATTCAGTTAAGGGTTTCTACCCTCGTAGATCTCTGATAAATAATGTAGAAAACCCCAAAAGACCAAGGGGTTTCATGAAATCCGCAACACACTGCGACTACGATGATTAATCGAACACTTGGCATGCGCGTGCAACACCAAGAGAAACCCAAGAACAACACAAGGGGTTCAGCTGGAGCTATTCTATGCTAACGGATAGTGCTACAAGGTTGTACGCATAACACAGTGATGTTGGAAATCCCTTTCCATGCAAAAATTGGTACCAAATGAAAAATAGGTGGGATGATTTCCCAAAAATTAACCCAAAACCCCCAAATCAGCAAGGGGTAGGCTGGTTGGTTGGTTCTTCAAAGTTGGGCATCCTTCATACGAGATTTGTACGCATTACCAAGCATCTCTACTCTACCACATGGTTCCTAACAAGCCCGATTTACAAGAAAAAATCAAATTTCTTGAGGAATTCTACTAGGAGAAAAAGAGCTAAAAGAAAGGAGATGAAAATGATGGAGGTGATGCACTTCCTCAAGGGGCATGAATCCCGATTGGATGGCATGATTCCCAAGGCTGGTATGTGTGCACAAAACCCAAGAAATTACCCAAATGGGTTGGCTATTAGGCAAACCATCAAGAAGAAGAGGAAGATATAAAGAATAAGAAGGAAATGAAGAAGATGTAAAAGAGAAACTTACCAATGAAGTGCATGAATCCCTAGGCAAATGGCTGGTAGGAGGCACAATCCCAATGCAAGGGAAGGGGTCGACTAGGGTGAAGAAAGAGAGAAAGTGTTCTCTCAAAACCAAAGAAGAAAATAATAAGAATAAGGGTGTCGGTTTTGGGAGGGAGAAAGAAAGGAGAGAAGAGGGGGTCGGGTGACATAGTAGGCCCCATCCATCCCCTCTACTAGTCGTAGGTGCGCCCATCCAAACCAGATCCAATTCGGGTCCAGTTTGGGTTTGGTTCACTCTCAAACCCTAATTCAAGCTTAATACAAACAAAACTTAATTAAACAATAATAATACCTATACATTTATAACCTTTCAACTCAGAATAATAAACACAAAAATATAAATTTCTTTAACTATTTAAAATTCGTTAGAAACACTCATTTCGGTTGACCCATTGGGTCCAAACCCATATGGACTATGGGTCCATACTAAAATCGAATTTTACTAATCAAAATCCTAAACTTTGCTAAATTAAAATCAAATTATTCTAACTCTTATTAAATTATTATTTTAGCAAATCTTTGGTTGATCACTATATATAAAAAAATAAGATACTCGCTTAAGTTATTTTTGACCAAAATACCTTTTTAATAAAAATTTATTTGTAAGCTTACTAATTACATATGGTTAATCTCAAAACATTATGAAATCACTTCAATAAATCATAGATACACTCAATTACATATATTTAAGTATAAGTTAAATATATTTAATAATTAATTACCTAAAATAATTCTATAAATATCAATTATACTTTTATTGGCCAGAAATGAGCAAATGAATATGTAATACATCTAAAAATGGAATTTAAAAGCTACAATAACTTTCTAACTCGGTCATAAAGATGTTCACTTTATTTATTTATAATTGTCAAAAATTATAGGTGTTACACCTGACAAGGTGCAATTTTGGTTTTCGGGTTTCAAAAATTAGAAGAAAGTGAATCTAAGGCTATGGATGGGGCTTAGGGGTACCTGGAAAGTCTATAGCAGATTGAGATGGTGTCTCTCACGATCTACAATGTAGCAACACCGACGGGTTTCGGTAGGAAGCAAGACTACATAATCGGGACACCAAAAAAGCTTGGGCCTTTTGATGGAGGTGAACGACCAACCCTTGGAGGTCTGGTCATCACCTGGATTAGAGAGAGATTAGAGATGGAGGAGAGAGAGAAGAGAAAGAAAAGAGAGAGAGGAAAAAAAACACCCAAGTGAGGCGACACCTAGAGAGAGTTAGAGAGAGAAAAGCCAATTTATAATTTCAATAATAATCAAAAGTGGACCCAAGGCCTCTATTTATAGTGTTTGGTCTGGGTCTGGGTCCAACTTCAATCCCAAATATAAAATCTAACCCAATCCTCATACACCCTCTAACTATTCAAACAAAATCCTCATTGGCAGTCAAAACTAGACTAGAGAGGGGGGCAGTTAACCTGACTGGGGTTCCTCCTTAACCAAATCCTAAAGACCTAATTAAGTAACTTAAAATCTTATTTAATAAAATGAAAACTAACCTAATACCGGACCAAACCACAAAATAGAAAGAAAGAGAAGAGGAGGGTGCCCCACCCTCCTTTTTGAAAAGTAGGGGGTGTCCCGCTCACTTTCCTTTTTTCTTCTTCTTTTTAGAAAAGGGGGAGATGTCCCACCTTCCTTCTGCTTTTCATTTCCCTTTCTTTTCCAAGAAGCGGCCCACCTTGGGCCCCACTGAGTTTCTTCTTTCCAAGTTGGTGCCCCTTTGTGGGCTCCACTTGGTTTTCTTCTCTCCTCTTCTTAGTTGGTCCCACCTTGTTGACTTGATAGATCCTGTAAACCTCAAGAATTTTTGATATTTTTGTGAGAGCATTATTTATTCAAAGGGGGACAAGTTTCTCTTATCGTAGTTATAACTAATGATGAATAAATATAAAGTGAATGAAATAGGATTTTGACTCTTGACATTGCCTGAAAAGATTTTCATAAAAGAACATATGAGGGAAATTCGGGAACTGAAATGTGGGAAAGATACCCCAATCTATTTGTTTAGTCCTTGTAACAAATTTTGAGGACGAAATTCCTTTTAAGGGGGAAAGGATGTAAAACCTGTAAAATTTCAGCAATTATCAAAATAAATAAAAGTAATTTTTTTTAGAACAAATATGATAATATGATATTATTTGAATGGATTTAGTCCAAATGGATCTTGGATCCAAAACAAGATCATATGGATCTAGTATTTGGATTTTGATATGGTAAGTGGATTCAGATCCCGAATGGATCCAAAACTCAATTACAATTCAATTAGATCTTAATGGATCCAAATATAGTATAACCTTAATCAAGATCCAAAAATCCAGTTGGAGAGTTTCAGAAGATTTGAAGTATTATGAAGATCCAACTCAAATCTAAGATCCATTAGAAAACCCATTTGTATATAAATAAATTAATGAAGACAAAAATGCAACAAGATGTGAAGTGGTGTTGCGGTGAGGTGTGTTGCCTCTTTGTGAGGCAACCCGAGTTAAAATCCCACCACACACGCATGACTTGGGCAAGGAAGTATTACATTGCCTTTTTGAAAAAAAAAATCCTACAATGATAAAACTCCAACATAATTATAAATAAATTAACATAGACTTAATTTGCAATGAAATGAATGATAGTGCAGTGGAGAGGTTTGTTGCCTCTTTAGAGAGTGGCCCAAGTCCAAATCTCCCTGTGCACACAGATTTTTATTTTTGGTACTATGATTGCTTTTTGACAAAATCTAAAAATTTAAATGGCAAGAGCACACGTTTTTGCTATATGGGTTTTAAAATAGAATCAAGATAAAATTTAAGAAGATAAGGATGTGATTAATGACGGTTTCAAGAATTTGAATTTTTAACCATGAACCAAAAAAAAGAAAGATAAGAATGAGAATCTCGGTGGATGCCAAAAATAAATAAAAAGCCACTATTTTTGTTGGGTTTCTCTCTCTCTCTTTCTCTTTTCTTCTTCTCTCTTTTTCTTCTCTACTTGTCTCCCTCTTTCTCGCTTTATGCTTGGGCTCTGGAGGACAACTGGGTGTCTGGGTCGTGCTAGGCATTGAGGATAGGGGCATCACTTTCAAGGAGTAGTTGCTTATGTGAAGGAGCGGCTGAAGGGGATAGACCAGCAGCTAAACTGTCTAGCCCAGTTGAACATGTGCAAGTCATATTCCATCTTCTTCTGACGATCTGAGGTAGAAAAATGGTGGTACTAGTGTTGTGCATAGAACTAGTATGCATAGAGGCATGTTGTGAAGGTTCTAAGTAGTAAGATACCCATCCAGATCAGTCATAATGACTATTATGATTGATTTGATATGGATTTTGTAAATAGAGCACTTTAGGAAACATATTTTATAAAAAAAAAACATGAAATGGGTTTGATTTATTTCTCTGATTTTGTTAGTTGCAGTATGTTAAGCATTAAAGTTTTAGGTTTTAAAGTTGCTAAAGAAGATCCGTATAATTGTTTTTGTAGAGAAAGAAAAAAAGAGTAAAGGAGGACACACACAGATTTGTGTTATTCTCTGCACTCCTATGTTGTGTGCAAGAACACACAAATCTGCAATTTTTGTGGCATGTCTCTACTGTGCGCAGGAATGCACAGATCCGTGTCGGTTTCCTCTGTACGCACCTGTTGTGCACATAAACACATAGGGTGCATCCATTTTTCACAATACATCTATGTTGGGCACACCAATGCATGGGGCTGAATTCATATCCCAGCAAACATCATTGTGTATTCACCTATATGCGACTATTTTTGTTTTTGTGCATCCTTACTGATCACGCGCACACTTGTCTGTGTCCATGTGTTGAAAAAAAGAAGTTAATCTAAGGTAGTTTGTTTTAGGCTAGATGTGACAATGTTTTTGGTGTGTACACATGATAATAGATATGCATTTTATATATATATGATATCTATGTTTTTTTATATATTCAGATCTTGGAGTTTTGCCTATATTTCAGTCTGTATTTTTATATTCTGCACACATTAATGTGCACACCTACTAACACGCATCTGCATTTTTTTATATATATGCTTATGGAGCACGCACGCATAAGTCAATGTATTTATATTGTATATACATCGCCATGTGTTGTGTTATTATTGTGTTGAATAGGCATGAGTATTGGTAGTGCATTTTATTAAGATGAAAAGGGAAGATAGGCACAGGTCTGTATAGAATTAACATACTAGTCTGTGTATGATTGAAACATAGGTCTGTGTGTAGCTGTGTAGACATACTGAGTGTAGTTTGTTGCATACTAAGATCTGCATTTCTCTTTTTTTTTCTTTCATGCCATACCTGTGTTTTTTTACCTAGTGGCGTTCTAGGCCTTAACCTGTATGTTTTTCTGCTCATTCGAAACCTAGCTGGTTTGGACAACAACATAGAATTGTGTATAGGGCAGTTGTTGTAACCTATACACCTGATTTTATGTTTTTTCTGTAAACTTCGATTATTTTGATGAATAAATATATTCTCTGCTATGTATATGTTTGTAAAACCCGTAATTTTTAAGGATTATTAATAAAGAACTCATTTTTTTATCTTCAAATTAGAAATGTGTTTCTAGCTTTTGAATTTCATTTATTTATTTATTTATTACATATTCATTTGTTTATTCAAGCCAATCAGGGTATAATTTGTATTTATAAAACTATTTTAGGCTATAAATCAATATATATACATTATATTTAAATATATTTTTGATGGAGTTTGTACATTATTGGAGTGTATTTGTGTGTTATTTGGCTCTTGGTAATGATTTATAGGGTAATTTGTTATTTTTGGCTAATCTTGTTATAATTGGCATTTTTTGAATTTTTGGCATTTGCGATCGCACATGAAGGGTTCATTGTATTTCTTGGGTAGCGGTCTTTGCGGACTTCAAAACTCCTCTGTCTTTTAAGTTTTGATTCATTATTCTTCACATTATTAAGGTAAGATGCCTTCATTGAACTTGTAGAGAGCATATTTAGGCACTAATTGTGTAAGCATGTTGTCGTTACACTGAATATTTAAATGAATTGCAAATATAAATTATGCTCACACACATCACTTAGTTATGGATATCTAAGACTCTTGTGATTGTAATTCAGGATCATGTTTGTCATGATTGTAGTTAGCAGAATATGAAGTGTGTTTGTTGTAGGTACACCTGTGTGTAAGTTTGAATGCCCGTGCAGTTAATGTATAATATATATGCAATGTGTGCCATCATACTTTGGTTTGTGCATACTATGTTGTTTTGTATGTTTGTATGAATTTGATACATGGTGCACATATAACTACTATGGATATGTATAAGTCGTGTTTGATGCATAATGTGAATGTTATATATATTGTCTTATCATATGATGGACTCATTTATTCTTATATAGAAGAATACATGTGAATGTTATAAATTGTTTTGAACGTATGTCTTGTTTGCTTGAAAAATATATGTGTATGATGTACGGTAGGATGGTCAATGAGATTTTGACCAACCCTTACACAATTATATCTAAGGTGATATATTGATTCATGTGGTGAAAAATGCATATGACTTTTATTGCGTGTGCAAATCTTGAATTACCTAGGAATTATGTATGTTGAGGTTTAGTTGCTTCGTATTATGAAATGTGCATATTCACGTATGCATGCATAAAACTCATGTTTTGTTTACGCATGCTTCGAGGTTTAATTTACGAAGTACAATGTTCTTTGTGGTGATGATATGATGCGTAGGATAATATGCTTATGTATAATATGATTTAAATGCCACGTGAAATGAAATTATGAATGCATACGATAAATGTTTAAGTTCAATAGTGAACTTTGGTTCATAAATCCTTATTGGTTAAATGTGTGATTTTATAATTTTAATATCATATGAAGTGATGTATGATGTAATGATTTGATTGTATACATGTTTGTGCCCGTGTTGATGGCTATCAACCCTGAGAGTGGTCAATTATATTGATGCATGTATCACAATAGTTTTCACTAGATATGGTACCCATTGAGGAATTGTTCCCAAAGGATTTTTTATGAGGTTGTGCATGACCAGATCAGGTAATCCGACTAGAGCAGTGAGTATCTGTGAGGAAGTGTATTGTTCAAGAGCGGGTAGCCCGCGAAGATGATATATTTGTGTGAGGAAGTACATTGTCTAAGACCAGGCAGACCATCCGTCTAGGGCGGTAACTCTTTGTGAGGTTGTACATTTCCCAGACCAGATGATCTGGCATGGATTTTGTAAATCTTTATTATGAATAAATTAAATGTTATGATGAATTGTGATGATCTTCTGAGTTGATTGAGATAGCCAGTTATGAATCTATAGATTTCGCTTTTCTATTATAGCATGATTATATATTGAACTCCGATATAATAATCAGATCCTTATTGATTTTAGATCTTGATATGAGGTTATGATTGTGACACTTATGTTAGTGTATAGGTGAATGACACATCATGCCTACAAATGACTAATTTTGACTTATTAGGTGCATGATACATCACGCCTACATAGTTTTATTGCAAATGATTGCATTATAATTGTCTGAGTAAATATATCACACCTATGTATCATGATTGATGTGTATCATAAATATCTAACTAAATTACTTATAAGGTATGTGTGTGTGTTTCACGTTGGAATGGTCAAATGTGATTTGACTTATTGTTTATAAAAAATATAAATGTATATGAAAATGATGCAATGATCTGAATGTCTTAGATGCATATATATATATATATATATATATATATATATATATATATATATATATATATATATATATATATATATATATATATATATATATATATATATATATATATGCGATAACTTGTATGACTTGAATGCATATAGATTATGCTTTATTACGTGAGTTAAGGTTGAATAAAATATTAAGTGGTGAAATGCTTTTAAATGCTTTATGTTCGAATACTTGAAATGAATGACTCATAGGACATTGTTCCCTTGTCTATCACTTGACGATGGATGAATAATATATCTTTACCTTTAAATGCTTGATATGTTTTCTTTAAGTTTGAGTTTGGGTTCCTTTACCAGACTTAAGCGAGTCTGATCCCGTTTTATGGGGGACAGGTAATGCAGGTAAAGTATGATGAGTAGTTGGAGCGAAGGGCTGGTCGAGCTACATCCTCAAGGGTCCACTCTTACCTTGCGATCTTAGTATTCATGATTTTTTCATTTTAATTACTTTGATCATGTAGAGACTGAAGTATTATTTTCATACTCTGATTTGAAATGAAATTAAAACTCTTCATATTTTAGTCTTATATTGTACGTGGTTTGAAATGTGTATATCCCGTACATTTTGATTTAATTGTTATCTTTAGTGTAACCGCGCCCAAAGTCTTAACTATTTTTAAAAATCATTTTCATATTATAAGATCTGATTTACTTATACTTATAAAAAAAATTGGTCTCGAAATTTCAATATTTGAACTATAATTAAGGTTAAAATTTTGGGGGTGTTACAATGTTTTTGTTTTTGTACGCATATCCGAGTAATGCTGCAACAAATTTTTCTTAAGGCATCATTTATGCATTTTTGTTGGGTGGGTGTTGTGATCATCGCAAAAATTTTCCTCTTGGTTCTCTTTTTTCCTTCTCTTTGCCTTTTTAACCTTTATTCCCTTTTTGAATGGGAATAAAAGATAGAAAAGAAGAGAAAAAAGAAAAGAAAGAAGAGAGAGGAACTCTTTTGCAAAGGTCTCACTTGACCTTAATTTTGAAATATTTTGAAATTACTCACCTCCATTTTTGAAATATTTATGAGAAAAATGAAGAGACGGGATTCGCTCGTCAGTACGAGGTTCAACCATTCTCGGTGCCTTTACCAGGGGTAATCGAACCAAGGATCGAACTTATGCCTTATGCTTTGCTAAAATATTGTCTAAGAATTTATTCTAAGTCTAAGAATGCACAAAGAATCATGCTTGTATAATGCAAATGCAAAAATGTATGCTTTTGAGAAAATAGTTTAGAAATTTTAGGATTTTTCAAGTGATTCTGAGATAGATTTAATAACGTAGTGAAGAAGTGATTCAAAGGTTTGAAATTGGTAAAAAGTTAGATTTTGAATCTAACTTACAATTTGAAATAGATCAAGAAGAAGAGACTTGAAATTCCAAGTCTTGGAATAATCAGAGTTTGAAAAATGGATTTTAATTTGAAGAGATAAAAAGAAAAGGAGATTTTTTTGGAACTTGAGATAGAATCTTGAAAAGAATGGAGTTTCAAAGTCAAAATGAACTTTGAATTTGAATAGATCGATTCTGAAAAAGAAATTCTTAATTTCAGAACCCGAAACGGGAATTTGAATGGGAAATTGAATTTAGACTTGGAAAATAGATTTGAAAATGGTTTTGGAAATAGAAATTGGAATTGGAACTGGATTTGAAGTCTGGATCCTAGATAGAATTCTATCCAAAATCTAGAATCCTAGATGGAATTGGGTCTGAAGTCTGGAATCCAAGTTGGATTTGAATCTGAAGTTTGAATCCTAAATGGAATTAGATCCGAAGTCTGGAATTCAAGATGGAATTGAATCTAAAATCTGGAGTCCTAAATGGAATTGAATCCGAAATCTAGAATCCTAAATGGAATTGGATCTGAAGTCTGGAATCCAAGATGGAATTGAATCCGGGATCTGGAATCCTAAATGGAATTGGATTCAAAGTCTGAAATCCAAGATGGAATTAAATCTGAAATCTGAAATCCTAAATGGAATTGGATCTGAACTTTGGAATCCAAGATGGAATTGAATCCGAAATCTGGAATCCTAAATGGAATTGAATCCAAAATTTGGAATCCTAAATGGGATTGGATTTGAAAATCTGAATCCAAGGTGGAATTGGGTTCTAAATCTAGAATCCAAGATGGAATTAGATTTTGAAAATCCAAATGGGACTTTGAAGATGGATTTGGATTTTGAGAATTCCAGATGAAATTTAGAAATGGAATTGAATTTAGGATTAATCTTAGAACTTTGAAAAGTGATTTGAAGATTAAAACTCAAAAGATATCAAAAGAACTTGGAGATTTGGGAAATTGAAGTGAAGAATAGAGAATACACTTGATTTTAAACTTGAATTTTTTAAATCAGGAGATGAATCTGGAAATTTCAAAGTTGAATTGAACTTTGAAATTTGATTTTGAATATTGAATCGAATTTGAAATTGAATCTTGATCTTGAAAATGAAATTGGAATTTCAAAGTTGAATTGAACTCTGAAATTTGATTTGAGTTGGAAATTGAATCTTTTTTAATTTAGAGATGAATTCGGAATTTCAAAATTAAATTAAACTTTGAAGTTAGAATATTGAATTTTTGAAATAAAATAGAATTGAGAATAGGAAGATGAATTTGAATTTATGAATAAGAATTTAAGATTGATTTGAGAAATGAAGAAGATATTTGAAGAATTATCTCAAAATTACTTGATTTTTGAAAAAAAATTGAAATAATTTAAAAATATGATGTAATTTTATCCTAAATGATGAAATGAATTAAAAGAATTTAAAAATGGGTTTTTGAAAAGCATATTTCATTCTTTAGGTGAATTGAAATAAGATTAAAGATATAATACATCTCTGACTATGGTCATAAAATGTATTATATAATAATCCTATTTAAATTCATTTGAAGAATAAAATTCATTTGAAGAATAAGATACATTTTGGTGCCTTTATAGAGTTTAAAATGAAATTAACTCTCAATATATCTTGACTATGGCCATTGATATATATTTTGAGTTAATTTTAAGTTAAACTCTGATAAAGAAAGAAATTATTTAAAAATATAATGATTTTTGAAAAGAGACCCAGTGTGGATCTAATATTATTCCATAAAAGATGAAAATCCTAAGTTTTGTTCACACCTTGACTATGGTCATTGATGCAAATCGTCAACTTAGGATTTAATCATCTTTTATTAGAATGGTGCATGTGTCATCCCATTTGTGAATTTTTGAAATAAAAGAGAAGATGATATGAAACAAGCAATTTATGATATTTGTATGCTCATATATTCTAATCTAAAGCTGAAAATGAAAATTTCTCATTAATATCAACTTATTACAATCTTTGATTTGAAATTGAAAATATCAATTCCTAATCTAGGAAGATGGATCCACATTTTCCATATATTTCCTGCAAAAGCCGAGTTAGCACAAGATAATAGAGAAAATATTATATTGAACGTGGATGTGAATGGCGAAATGCTCATACCTATGTCTTGCTCCAATGATAATTCAGTATCATGTTTGATGGAAAAGCATATATTGGAATGTACATTTGATATACTAGGCAAACAAGGAAATACATAGGTGATATCCTAGTTAAAAAGAAATGCATGTTATGAACTAGTTACCAGTTGTTAATTGGAAATGAATTGAAGATGATACTACTCGATCCTTAGGTGACACATCCTCGATAGTCTTGAATTGTTTATTGAATAGCATTGATCCTCATGAAATCACGTCAGTTAACTGCTTTGAACTCATGGCAAATTATCAAACAAAACCAAGTGACTATACCATGTTAAAGAAATCAGCAGACCGATGAAGTTTGATCCAGATATCACCAAGCCAATGTGATCTGATACGAGCATTGAAAAATCAGTGGCGTGCTGATATCGGATCACAACAAACCAGTGGGGCCTGATGCAGATTTCAACAAATCACTAATCCATTGATTCAGATCACAGCAGATAATGAGGTCTGATAAAATTCCAACAAATCAGAGATTTGCTAATTCGAACCACGGTACACAGTGAGTCTGATCTGAACTAACATATCATGAATTTTCTGATTCGGATCTCAGCAAATAGCGAATTGGATCTGAATTAGCAAATAAATGATTTGCTGGTTCGGATCCCAGCAAACAACAAATTGGGTCTGAATTAATAAATGATTTGCTGGTTCGAAAACCAACAAACAATGATACTAATTTGAACTTCAGCAAATGTTGCTGATTCGGATCTCAAAAACAATGAAAACTGATCCGAACTCCAGCAAATCGGTGATATCTGATCCAGGTTTCAAATCCAAACATTGATACATTAGTAAATCAGTATCTCGGTACTCAAACCGGATCTGGGAATCCGATCAAAACAATTCAGCAACACCCGGCTACCAACATAATGCGCTTGCCGAAAAATCCACCTCCGGGCAAAATCTGGAACTTGATCAAGGCTCGAATATTCTGACAATCGAGCGAAGTCATGGAAATTAGGTGATTCAATTTCGAAAATCGGTTGAACAAGCATACATTTGATATTTCAACTATCTGACCGGAGATAAGACGATCAAAAATTTAGGTGCTAAATCGATTTTGATAATCACGTAGTCGACCCAGAATCCACACGAATGAAAAAAATGAAATGATTGCTCAAATCGGGCTTCAAGTGTCAAGCCGGAACTCAGACAATCGGCAAAAAATTACTTGTCGGTTTTTCGACGGTGTCGATAGATTCCAAATTTTAACGTCTAGCTTTTCATTCGGTCAGAGTCAAGCAAAACTCGATGGCTGGAAGTCAGTTAGATCCTTACAGGTTTCGCAGCAAAGTGATCGATCGAACTGATCCAAGACATCAGCGACTTAGCCATCCCAACTTCGGGGTTTCGAGCAATGATGTGTTTGCCAGAAAAAGGGACGTCAATAGGGCTTGCTCTGGCATACCAGAGTTGATCTAGGATTTCGGCTAAAATTCCAGCGGCAAGGCTATTGAAAGGAGCACGGCCGCCAGAAAATGGATAACTACTAGGATTGCTCTGGAGAATCAGAGTTGATCTGGAATTTTGATTAGGATAATCCTGCGACACGGCTATCAGAATGAGCATGGTCGTCGAAAGATCAAAGCTAATCATCTAATTAAACCGAAAAAAAAAAGAAAAAGAAAAGAAAGCTTAATGTATCGAAGATTAATTAGACACTATCCCACTTGAACAATCGGAACTAAAAAAAAACATTTATGGGATTCCGGCAAAACTCAACAATGAACGGGAAATCAGAAAATGTAAATCAGTATTTTTGAACAAGACGAGATATCAATGTACTTACTGTATGGCTCGAGCCTTCCCGATTGGTGCTTTGATGGAGATCTCAGCTTCCTGGGAGGATTAAGATCTGAGCAGAGTGCAAGCGAAGGGGATTCTCTTGTGTCGTCGCCGAAGGAATTCTCTTCACGGCGAAGCTTCGGGGATTGCTGGGATCCAGAATCTCAAGAGAGGTCACCTCATTGGAAGAGAGGGAGAGAGAACGCCGGAAATTGCTCGGCAGAGAGGAGGCAGAGGAGGGGGAAGAAGAGGAATAAGGCAACAGTGGGGTGAAGACCGATGAGCGTGAACTTGATGGGGGCGAAAATGGATGGATGAAGGAGAAGGAGGTTGTCTGTTTATATAGACAGGGTAGAAGAATCGAGAAGGGAGCGAGCGAGCGAGAGAGAGAGAGAGAGAGAGAGAGAGAGAGACTCCGTAACAGAAAGTTGTTGAAGGCATTTTACCAAAGAATGGGTCTTCATTTTTAAAGGTTTTCAAAAAGGTGGTCCTTTTCAAAAGTTTTCTCAAAAAGTGGTTTTAGCCAAAAGGTGTTTTCAAAAGGAGGTTTTTAGCAAAACAATACTTTAAAAAAAAGCGGTTTTCTAAACTATTTTTTTATTTTCTCTTTTCTCTTTTTGTTTTTTTTTGTTCTTTTTCTTCATAATTTCTATTTTTTTGGTTTTTTTGAAATAAAAACTCTGAAAACTAAATGATTTTAAACTAATTTTGCGAAATTCAGAAATATTTACAAAAGAAAGGTTTTCTGAGAATTCGGGTTTGAATTTTGAAAATTTCTTTAGAAAATGGGTTTGGATACAGGTTTTGAGGAAATATTTGAGTTTTTAACCTCGAATCGAAAAATACAGAGTTGTGGATCCAAACAGATACCGGATGGACTATCCGAGCCTTTCAGAAATTGTTTTTGGTATTTTTGTAGTTTCAATTTGAAAATTGGATAACGAGGCTCAGATTTGGATTTTGATATTAGATATGAATCAAAAATTGAGTCAGATATATAAAATGGATTTGATTACAGTAAAATCTGAGAAATAAACTGTAATTTTGATAGAAATTGACTCAATTAATCAGAAAATGCTAATCAGACTGAGCATTTTGCACAGAATCTTTCTAATATGTGTTTGGTATGCCCAAAATTTTTGAGACGTGTATGTATTAACAAGTTTGTGTTTTCATTCTGTATGGACAAGACATATTATAACAGCTAGTTTGCACTTTTGTTGTGTACACATATGCAGGAAATTCTTGATTTTTTTTTTAACTAGCATCCATGATTTCTCTTTTTGAGCTTGTGTTTGGCTGTTCTCATGCACCTGCAAATTTTCCTTTAAGCATATGTTTTTGCATACAACTTAGTCATGTACATGAGTCAAATTGATGAGAGGCATATGCATACAGATCTAGTATGAGTATGTGTTTTTTTGAGTACATGTATACTAATGTACAATATTTAAAATATTCCATGCATGATATTGAAAGGAAATTTCTAATGCGTGATATTGAAAATAGGCAATACATGCTAAAGAATATTTTGAGTACATTTATGCTAGTACATGATATTTCAAATATGCTATGCATGATATCGAAAAGAAATTGCCAATGCATGATATTGGAAATAAGCAACGCATGTTAAAGAAACATGTAAATAAATGATATGCTAGTGAGCAATGTCAAAACATGCTTATGAAGGTTGTTTGATTATGCTCAGGCATAATATTATAGTATGTGTGGTACTTATATTATTAGTGAATTAAACTCTTGCATAAAGGTGCCCAAATTAAAGGCAAGTAACCCTGAAGTTGGTAAACTATGTATGTGTCATGCCAATGGTGTTTGATATTATGTTTTCAACGAGATAACTGTTTAATTATTTTATGTATGTGAATAGATATGTGTCTTTGTATATGATTGGTTATATTGCTATGCACTATGCTATTGTTTTTTCTACTGGGGTCGTTGATACTAACCCCCCTACTATATAAAATTTTAGGTGAGGGGTAGCTACGCTGGAGCGGTTGCGGAATTGCTACGAGGAGATCCTTTTTAAATATTGTTGACATTTGTTACTATTTTATGGTTACCACTCTGATTGTTTTACCATAAATAAATTGAGTACTGAATAAATGATTTCAATTTTTGCATGGTATGCTTCGTTGTTTGGATACCTGTAACTTGCCCAACTTGTCTGACTCAAACTAAAAGAATATTTCAGTTGTGATTAAAAAACAAAAATTGACACATATTTTTGAGTTAAAATTTTAGGGCGTTACAGATCCTATCCCTTTTCTTTTTTTTCTTTCTCTTCCTTCATGTGCCAAGTGTTCTCATAGATAAGAGAAGTTTCTTCCCTTATAGGGAGCTCTCTTGATACGCCATATGTCATTCTTGTGGGACCCGTATCCTCCTCATTTTCTTGAATAGGAAGAGAACATGTGTACTCTGACTTTTTCACCCCATGTACAGCCACATAGGCTTCCATATCAGCATACTAGACCCCACACGAGCTGAGATGACCCCACTCATAGAGTGTGAGGTGGCGTCTTGGGTTTAAAGCACAAATCATGGGGCATCTTTCATAGTATGACCCATTTCATAAGTTATGTCAACTCCTGGATCTTGACTAATATGGTCTCGACCTGATTCTTCAAAAATAAAGGAGCCTAACATCTCATCCCCAAGTCTCGCTACACCCGCTCTAATGGAGCAATAAATCAATATATCAATTCTGGGTTGTAACATATGCCTTCCCACCACCATGCTCCACACAACTTTGTCCCTAAAGTGGAGGAGACCAAGGCCCCACTGTTCTACTGCTCTGCCTGGATCGAATATGTAGACTTGGTTCTTTCCAAATACCTTGACCACATGGTTCATCATTCCCATCAAGGAGTCCCACTTAACGGTCTCTAAGCTTTTGAGCCATTGAATTTTGGGTACCACAAGAATTTCAAGAGGCAGATCTTGAATCCATATATCGTGAGATCTACCTTCCACCTTCGCAAGCCGACATTGGTGGTATGATGCCCCAAGGGAGTTTTGAAGCCTTGGTGGTTGGTCCACATGATAATCTTGCACCCAAAAAGGTAAGGGCACCACTTCATTAAAAAGTCCATTGCAAGCAATTCTTCGTCGAGGTTTGACAAGGCACGACTCTGGTTGGGCACGACCTTGCTCATGTACGTAATAGGGTATCCTCAAGAGAAGGCAACATTGACCCTACTATCACATGCATTTATCTCTATCGATTAGACCACAGAAAAATCTGGCAAGGCAAGGATAAGAATTTGGCATATAACTTTGCTTTTGTCTAGATCGGTTTGGGTCCCATGGCATTAAAACATACCTGGACCTATACCCACCCCCACGAGTATCATATGGTCTTGGGACCATCCAGGTGGCAGCCCATGTGGCTCCTTAAATGCATGAGAAAATTAATCCATCTTCTTAGCCAAAATTGGTAGGAATGTACATGGGGTCCAAGACATTTTTCGGCTTCACTGCTTGGGCGATGAGTATGTAGGCACATGGGGTACTACATAACAACTTCAAGGCCCCTTTTGGTTGTACTCTCCCTACTGACGAAGGTTTGATTGCTGCGAGTTTGAACTTTCTCCAATCCTTAAGAAAACACATCTCCATGGTGAAAAGGTCTCAGGCTACTTTTTTCCTTACTACTCCAAAACATAGTGAAAAGGATCCGACCAGTTATGTGCGCAAGTTGAACAGGACCATATATGGGCTAAAACAAGCATCTAAGTCATGGTTTGAAAGCTTCTCACTTAAAATTCAAAAACATAGCTTTTTCAGATTTCATATAGGTCATCCCTTTTTATTTATAAGGGTCAGAGTTGGATAACTGTGTTACTTATCTATGTTGATGATACCATAGTTGAAGGGGATTCTGAGGAACATATTAATAAGATTAAGGAGGTTTTGAGTTGAAGATTTAAAATGAAAGATCTGGGAGATCTCAAGTATTTCTTGGGTGTGGAAGTCGATAGGAGAAATGATGCATTGATGTTGACTCAACATAAGTATACAGTTGACCTGCCTACCAAGGTTGGGATGAAAGACTGCAAGCTGATATTGACTCCAAGTATGTTGCACGAGAAACTTGGATGTGATAAATGAGAGATTTTTTATGACACCACGAGGTATAGGAGTATTGTAGGCATGCTTCAATATCTAACTTTTACTTGTCCTTGTAACAACTGTGATTTTGATGTAGTTTAACTTTTAAATTTAAGCAAAATTTAAGTTAAAATCAAGTTAAATTCAGGCAAAATGCAAGAGTTTAAGTTGAACTAGGACTCTAGTTAGGTTTATTATGAGCCATAGATATCGTAGGAGATCGGATTTGGTGATTTCATTTATGTGTTGGTTCAGAAAATGTGATTTTTAAAATTGACTTGCCTCTATTTTGGATTTTCCAACTTAGATAAGGTTCATAATTTGGTTGTTTAAAATTGGTCGGGCTATGTTTTGGACTCAACCCAGGTTCCTTATGAGATCTAAAGGGTCACGCCCAGCCCAATGGGATGCCATATGCTAACGTAGTGACCCTCAGGGGTTTAGGAGTTCAAGGGTGGCCAATAGTTTTTATGGATCGTGGATGGGTCACATTCAGATCCAAACCTTAGTATTTGAATACAATCTCATTGGATTGGACCTATAGGGTGGGACGCTCTAAACAACATCATTATTGTTTCGACAGAAGACTTAGCGTATTGATATCTCATAGACCGAAGCAGGAGCTCCTCAAGCCTAGCTTAGCCATGTGGATACAATTTGGGTCATTTTCCTGATCAGTCCAATAGTGTATTGAGATCAGTACCTTACACAAGATGATGCATGAGTAGAACTAACATACATTCATTCATTCATTCATCGGTGTACCTATAGCTAATACATCGCTTCGATAATTACGAGTTCATCTTCTGGTATACAAAAGAACTTAACTTCGACATCAAACGAAGTTGTTTGGGTGTTTATTATGCTATGTATTTTTGTATGTCCAAAAGCCTAAGTGACCTTGTCCGTAGCGGGGCGACAGTTTATATGTCAGGATAAACTCTGCTAGGCCATTTTGGATGCATCCTTCTACTACAGTAGCAGGGTCTACCCCTAGATCTTAGGAATAATTCGGCTTCCTAACCTCCTAGTGACCGAGAGACCGCCTGAACTTTTTGATTTATAAGATAATATATGTCACTCGAGGTGGTACCATCATCATCTGCCTCAATGAGCGTAAACTCCTGAAGGGCTTCGACAATATAATCTTTCTTATTAGAATGTTGAGTACCACATAGGCAATCCAGTGCATTCTGCATAAAGAGAATATGAACCCAACCCTAATAAGTTTTTTGAAGCATGGGTTGGTTCCCGTGTGGACAGGGACTATCGTTATGTTTTGTTTATATACATGCAAACATCGATCTTAGCCTCTACAGCCTTCACAAGCACTTTACTCCTTGTAGGTGGATAACCAACTCTGCATAATGGCGCTTATGAGTATTATTCTTGTATAATATTTTACAGAGGCATGCATAATCAAGGATCACTTTGGATCGATTGCTCGACGTAATTAGCCGCAATGAGCATTGGCCTAACAAGGTGCAACAACTACTCTAGTGCAACGACCCTTACGAGTATGATGCCCTTGAAGGCAAAAATGAAACGAGCCATCCAGGCAGGGTTCCAATAATGAGGGCATCATCGTGCCATCCATACTAGCTTAAGTGAGTATTTTGCTAGAAATCTTGGTAGCATCTCACTTGTTTAATGAGAAAATTGTGATTATCCTTTTTAGCTCGGAGAGCACCTTATCAGAACGGGAAAATCGCTATGTTTGTTTTTTGATAGATGTGCATTGTTGTGTGTAGATTGCATCTCTCATGGTTTATTGAAAACCTAAGCCTTAGTTAGGCCATACGCTGGTAACTTAGATGTTTACGTAAATGTGATTTTCTGCAAATCTGAAACCGTTTTAATATGGGTTTCTTTGCCAAACAATGTTTTAAATGATACAAGGCTTTTGGATCACTTTTGGGCGAAAGAAATTAGTCACCATTTGTATGCTTATTATAGCACAATTATATTTATTAAAAGTAGGAGCATCTGCACATAACATTGTAACAACAAAGTAAAGTGCATAAAGTAGGGCTTGGTGAATGAAATCACGCATCGGGCTAAGTAAAATGTGTCAGCAGGGTCTGGTGAATAAAATTATGCATCGGGCTAAGTAAAATGCGTAAAACTATATATATATATAGTAAATAGGAAAATAGTCACAAGGATACGCGCGTGAACACCAAAGCGAGTTTGCAATAGCCTAGAAGGCGTAAACCAAAGACTAAGACCCTACAAAACATAACTCACCATAAATATTGAGAGATAGTCGCAAAGGTATGCACGTGAACACTAAAGTAAACTTATAGTGCTCTAGAGGGCGTGAACCAAGGACTAGAACCAAATATTGTTTTAGAAAGGTGTACAATAAGGAAAATCCCACCATACATGACAGTTAATCCAATAAATAACTTGAAAGAGAGAGAAGAATGTGCAAACCTACCAAAGATCTGGCAGAGGTGACTCAATGCAATGTAGAGGAACTCCTAGGTCGTGGCTGACACGTCCTTACATCTGGTATGGCTCAACCAAGCGCATCTCGTGCAGAACTTATCGTTGTGGCAAAATGAAGAGGTATAGGCCAAAACAGATTGGACCTAGTTTGGGTCCAACTAAGTACAAACCTACTTTAAGCGAGCTAGACTAGGTCAGATGGGTTAGACCTATTCAAGAAAAAGATAGAGGAGGTCAAGTTGTCAAGGCCAAGGGGTCTTGACCCAACTGGGTTTAAGCTCACCTCAAGTGGGTTCAGTCTAGGTTAAGTGGGCTTGACCTAGGCTAAGACACAAAATAAAAGGAGAGAAAAAAAAACTAACCGGGTAGGTCAAGTAGACTTGACTCAAGTGGGCTCAAGTTGGGTCAGGCAGGTCCAAGCTCACCTCCAGTGGGCTTGGTCTAGGCTAAAACAAAGATAAAAAGAAGAAAGGGGAGAGAGAAACTAGAGAGAGAGAAGGGGGGGTGATTTTTCTAAAGGGGTGAGGGTATTTATATTCCTTGGGTATGGGCCCCACCCACACCAAGGGATAAACTTGCCCATTTTTTCTTTTTACCCTTACTTTCTTGGATAAGGACGAATATGCCTCTTGTAGGGCTCACTTAGATATTTTTATGAGATATTTATGTAGGGTCCACCAAATATTTTATGAGATATTTATGTAGGGTCCACCAAATATTTTATGAGATATTTATGTGGGATCCATGAGATATTTTTGTTGGGCCCGTGCATTTTCAGGGTTTCCGCCAATATTTTTTGCAAAAAAAGGTGAGTATACTATTCTCTTCATCTCGACGAGACGAAACGGATTGGCTCTTTGAAATTATCTAATTTTGCCTAGTGAGTGAGATATGTCTCCTTGACTGTTTGAGCGTATATCTCTGAGGATATATATGTCCTAAGTATAATTGGCTCTACGAAATTTCTTTGTTTCGCATTTCAAGTCAATACAATGAAATTACATAAAAAATACCTCTTATTTTTATTCAAAAATTTATTGAAAAATTATGAAATAAGGTGTTGGAGCTGGACATAAAAAGTTCAATATCTAGGGTAGTGTGCATCCCTTACCTCATTAAGGCCAAGGAATAGGCTCCATGCTAGGCAAGAGGGGCCGCCAAGGGGTTTCAATTGCTTGAGGATGGTTAATATAACAGCATTTCTCACAGGTCCCACAACCTAAGTCAGGGTTTCCCTCAAAGTATCCAAATATTAAAAAATTTGCATGTTTTATATGCGCTTCTAGTGTTGCTCTCCGCATGTTAGATAGGAGCAGTTAGTGCACATCACCTAGTGTTGGGATATTGCCAGTTCTAAACCCAATGATATGAGTTGTGTAACTGGCGGGGGTCTGCCTATCCAAAAAAAAAATGCTATCTAAACGTTTCTCACTCTTCCTCAACTCTCACTTCACGCATTGCTTCTTGCAGTGCTCGCAATTTTAAGGTAAAGTTTTTTTGTTTTTTTTGAAAGGCAAGCTGGGGTTAGGCAGACCCCCACGAGTCAGGATCAGGTGCAATATGATTTGCACAAAAATTGTGCAATCATATTGCACCTGATTTCACGACCCCCACCAGTTACACAACAATACCATTGGGATTTGAACTTACCACGTCCCAACACTAGGACAACCGGAGCCCCCCTTTGGTCAGTTAAGGTAAAGTTAGCAGCATGAGCTTGCAAGTAGTTCAGATAATGAGTGAAATTGTGGGAACTGGGGTTAGTTTTACCCAAGGCCAAGTAGGCTTCAAGCAAATTTGAATCAGCTTGACACTTGACAGTCTAAACACATTTGCTAGGAAGACATGGGATATGACTGGATACCATAGTGACAAACGTTTTTATCGGCAATTTCTTGCTTTTCAAAAACTCGGGAGAAATTGAAAAGAAATCATAAATCTCGCATTTTTTTTGGCAAAATCTTGGCAATAAAAAAATAAATTAAAATATATATAATTTATTTTTTATGAGAAAATATTAATAAAAATTATTTAAAAATAAAAATACATGACTTTTTCACGGTAAATAGCCTTTTAAAAGGTAAATATCATGTTTAAATCGTGGTATTTATGTTTTTTCATAAATCTCGTGATATTTTGAAAATCTTGCGAGAAATTGCCGTTTTAAACTTTCAGGCAATTTCTCACCATATTATCGCGAGATTTTCATAAATCTCGCGATATTTGTCACTATGCTGGATACCCAATGGAGCAGTTGATTGGGCTACTCCAACTGAGCTTTCAACAAAGCAGATCACAGCTGCAGATCCAGATCCAGAGTTGATCACAGCTGTACCTTTCATGAACACTTGCTTCTTAGCATTGGTGCATGCTTGAGCTTGACTAGAACATAACTAGCAGAACTCTGTTTAATTAACAATTTGATGAACAAACTCTACAAAGTACAAGGTCTGATGATCGTTTTTCCTGAATGCAGGCAGGCAGCACATGTTTTGTTAGGAAACCATATATGACATGATTATGAACATGTTTTCTTTTTTTGTCTCCAGAAGGCTTATTTACATAAGTATACCTCTTTAATTAATTCAAATTGATACCTTGAAAAACTTTTAATAGTTCAAAAAATCATACATAGATCCATCTCCAGTTTTTTCAAATTCAAACCCTGGATAACCATTCTCCTTTCAGCCACAGTTTATAGTTGAATAAATTCAAAATCATACTAATTCCATCCTCATTACATGTTTCTCTTGGATCGTTTTATGCTCATTAATGTCTATATAAGAGTAAAATCAATTTGTTCTTACGGATAAAATCATAATTTTGAGTAAAAAATGAGATACACTCGAATTATCAATTTTTAGTATGAATCCCAATTATAAAAAAAATTAGTTATGGCCCTGTAAATAACCTTTTTTTGTGATGAACGAAAACCCTCACCGAAAACGGCGTAAGATTTTGTAAATAATCCTTTTGAAAAGTATCTTTCACAAATTACAACACGGCACTGGTAAACAAACAAAGCACTTAAAACTTGGATCTTTCACGAATGCAGTACGAGTGAATGAACAAAAGCACTGGAAAATTGGTTCAAGTTCAGTTCGGTCGGATATCATTTGAGCTTTGGAAAATTGGTTCAAGTTCAGCCGGTGAACCCATCGTACAAGCTCGTTATGTGTTCCAACATCACAAATCAGCTTGGTACCAAACCAAAGTCATTTTGGTTTGAATTTGGGCTCAATATATGTTTTACATGACCATTCACGCTTGAAAATCTGTAAAGCTCCCCTCGTTCAAGCAAGGAGCTCTTCTTGACTCGGAGCAGATCCATCACATGGAGATCGGGAATTTCTGACAAAGGTAACTCAATAGTATTCTTAAAGCAATAGAAGTTGAATCCATAACAAACACATGGTCTACTACCCAATATCAAAAACCCAAACTTTTGGGTCCATCTCCAAGAGGTGAAGCAAAAAAAAGAAAACATAAAAACAAGAGAAGAAAAGAGAAAAAATTTATCACATAAAACGCCAATATTGTGTCTCAGGTCTACCCTCCCTAGAAGCAGCAAAATTTACGTTGATTCACTCATTTTCTGAAGGAAATCTTAGTGTGCTGCCTGCCTGTTCTTCTTCTTGGGGCCAGATTTGGCGACCTTAAGGCTCCTGTGAACAGCACTCAGCCTTGCCAAAGCAGCGTTTGTCAGGTCTGGCCTGTAGTAGTTATCAGAAACCTGTATTACAAACGCAGGTAGCAGAGTTAACAACAGAACCACAAAAAAACGTCTCAACATTGGTGTTTCAAGTCAAGATCCAACTAGCCTGTAGTAGTTATCAGAAACCTGTATTACAAACGCAGGTAGCAGAGTTAACAGAACCACAAAAAAACGTCTCAACATTGGTGTTTCAAGTCAAGATCCAACTAGCCCCAAGGGGTTTGGTGTAGTGGAAGGGGCCTTGACCACTAGATGGGTGGTCAGGGTTCCATTCACGCAAGTGCCAAACACCTTACATTAATGAGGGCAAGGGGTAAGCCCTTGCTTCTCCCTTGCTCAGCCGAAGCTGGGCAACTACCTGGGGCATGGGGTGCACTACGGGTTTTACACCATCAGGAATGCGACCGCACAGGCTTAGCCAGAGCAACTAGGTCTCTGGATGCTGAGGGTGGTTTCCCCATCCTTCATGGAAAAAAGTCAAGATCCAACTGCATTTGATAAGAAACTATGCCAGATTTGACAGAACAAGGAGAGAAATAAGCTGACCACCAACTAAACATATGCAGCGACTCCCATTAAATGTCGACTATCACTTCTAGAGCAATTACTTGAATGGAATTGAGGTGTGAACAAAAGAATACTGAAACAAGTTTTCATTAGTCAATAGCATGAAATATGGCAACTATGTTAACTAATGACTAACATGAAGCCATATCAGTTGGGTTTAAAACCCCCTCAATGTAGGCAATACCCGTACCTCACCAACAGGGCAACAGGATATCAACACAACTGGAAGTCTCTTTTTGATGAACTAAAAACAAAGAACCTAGAAGGGGAAGAACGGACCAAAAAGTTGCTCAGAAGCCAAGCGTAACAAGCATATTTCATTGAAGTAGCCCTCTTTAAGGGTTCTTCTTACCTGTTAGCTTTTCATCACAGCAAAGGCAACTCTAAATGCATTCCACAAACAACATAAATAGGAAAGGGTATCGTAACAGCAACATGAATTGACTTGACACAAGTTTAAACCAATCAGCTGAACACCAAGCCAAGAATTCCCAGAACTACAGTGAACCACAACCCTAGTGTGATTTAGACTCCACTATCAAACTTCTGTCAGTGAATTTGAACTTGCAAAGAGGGAGAGATGGTTTAGTCCAAAGTCAACAGGCCCAAAAAGATGTGTGAGCAGAAGAAAAACACAAGGCAAACATAGATCAGGAAAAACAAACTATTCGATCCATTTAAACTCATGTAACTAAATGATAAAAACACAAACACCATGTTGGAGACACCATGCCTGTGGACAGCTTGACATGGTCAAAAACATGAACCGAGCAATCCTGTGGCCAGACATTGCTTCAAATGTCTTAGGATCATCCAAACAGCCAGACATTAGTCGCATACTGGATGTATTGCATGCATCATAAAAACCCAACCACCTGTTTTCTTTCATGAAACCACAAAAAAAAAACTAGTTCTCAGACAGGCAGCATGTCTAAAATGTAGATACACAATCACTCAGAACATTTAATCAACAAATGTTGTAATTATCATATCGGAACCCATATCAAAAGGGCTGGCAATGCGGGTGTATCGTACCATATAGTAAGATACAGAAAGAAGCATATTTTAAAAATCACAAAAAATAAAAACATAAAAAATCAGAAAATTTCCAAAAAAAATAATAGAATAAAATAGAACAAAAGGAAATCAAATTTAATCATTATGAACAATTAATTCACATGTACTACTATAAATAACAAACTAACAACAAAAACAAAGGTTTTACTATTAAAGAGTCACATTAGACAACAAACAAAAAAACGGTTTTGAGTAAACAAACTAATGAATTATAACAATCACATAATACAAAAATACAATAAAATTTAAAATAACTGAATATCGTATCATATTGCATTAAAGATTCAGGGTGGTATATCATATCGCATGGCCCTGCGACACTGTGATATGCCAATACGATATGACACTGATAACACTGCTTTCAACTTTCATCAGTCTTGATTTAACCTGGACCGGGATCAAAATGTTCTTGCTTCTGCACACTCTATGCCAACCCATCCAACATAAAATGTACATCTACAATCCAATTTGCACGCTTGTTCAATCTATGCCAATCCAACATAAATTCATAACCAAATCCTACTTCTGGGGCGTAATCAAGCTCAACCAGGTCCAATCTATGTACATCTGACCACAAAAATCCATGCCAAGTTTAGTCCCATCCACCAATAGACTACTTTCAGACCTGACAACAGCAATCACAAGTACCTAAAGCCTTCAACTCTGGATGATGTCAACCGCATGTCAAGATATTAAAATTCATGTCCAAACCACTTTCTTACAAGCATAACCAACAAAACATCAGCTTTAATGAGAATATCACAAGGGTCCACAAACTAGTCATCTACATGGACCCCTACTGCACTCTTTCTAACCCACTGAGATCGATTTTGTTATGATAAAAAAATTAACTAAATAAACAAGATAAACAGGTAGTTCTAAACAACTTGGAAAGTACAAAAATAAAGAGTGATAACCTTCTTGCAAAAGAAAAACAAAGGAAAACCTAATTATCTGAACGAATGAGAAAGATGTATAAACTAAAGTGATCATAAAAAAAAACTTTCTTACACTTTTGGTTATCCGTTCGATTTGTGTTTCTTCTTTACCAACATGAATGTGCTATCAAAGGCAGTCATTGAATGAATGCACTTGTATTCATCCAATTATGATTCCCAAATAATAGTTCATTCATATAACATGCTACATTCAGGTAAGAGCCAAATAACATATTCACATAGCATTACCTAATATGTTCATGCAAGTCACATATATCAACATCAGATAGATCTTGGGAAGGAAAAATCTTGGAATACTATAATTTTTCAATAACTGGGAAAAACCGCCTTGCTCGCCAAGTTCATTGGTGTAAAAACCCAAGGTCCAACTTGTCTGCCAGGGTGTACAGTGTACACACAGCTTCTTCCTTGCAGCAAGGGATGAACATGTGTGGGTTTCAAACTCATGTCATCTCATCAACTTGGTGACATTGACGAGACACTCTAAGAGATGAACGGAGGAGCCCTCATGGATAGGATACTACATTTTTTGATAAATATTGGCAGAATATTTTTTTTGAATGGGAAGAGATCTCTTTCGATAAAATGGTTCACTAGACAATAACAAGATGTCACTCAGGTAAGCACAAAACAGCAAAAAACTCAGAAAAGGAACAAGTGATAAAAATAGAAAGTGATGACATTTAAGTAGAGCAGCTACTGATCTTACTGAGTCCTATCAAATGACCGAACCCTTCCATTTTTCTGTAGCATATAATTGAATTTGTGCTCAAACTCGATTGTGCAAGAACAGCGAAAGAACCATCGGTCCATGGAAAATCCTAAAATCTTTCTTCCAGATATGCCACCACGCTAGTAAGATCCACAAATGCCATACTGTTCTCCATGTTTTTCTCTTCTTCCCATCCCAAGCAGCAAAAAGATTTAGTCAAATGAAGGCGACACCCCACTCCTCAATATGCCAATCTGGCTAGACCAGATTGAGAGGGAGCTTATTAGTGAGATTGGATTGACATTCAAAGGTTTAAAATATAAAAAATGAAAATTAGAAGAAAAGAAAAGAAAAAGTTTCAGTAATATTGTGCAAAAGAATGTAAAGAAAAATTATAAGAGCTTTTAGAATATAGAAAATACAGTGTAAGGAAAATTTGTGTTTAAATGATATAAAGACAATAAAAGTAAAAAACATAAAAATATCATAATAACATTATGATAATATTACCATATTATCAAATTTTGATAGTTTGAAAAAAACATAAGATTATGCATTTTTAGTCCTTTTAGTATATTGAAAATTTTAAAACATAGGTAATATTGTGAGAATATTATTGTATTTGTAATTAAACTATCCACAAACATGCTCTGAAGTTTTATTCCCTACCAATTAGCAATGTTGTCCATATCATATCTTATCGTACAATATGGTATGATAGTCAATGCAAGAGATTAATACAATACACACCCGTATCTCGATACGGGTGTGTATCACATGTATCATACGAGACGGTGCCGTATCGTACAATAAGGTGCATATCGTACGATACAATGCCTGTGGACTTAAAAATGGGCAAAATTGTGCTTTTATGTTTTTGGGTTTTAAAGAGCTTGTGAGGGTTGAAACCATCATTCGTATAGGACACACTGGAGAGCTTCTCACGCACCCTAGGAGACGTGAGACCGTTTGAGGAACCGATCTTTGCACCGCGGAGAGGGCTTTTGTGATTTCTTCAAGTAAGAGTGCATTTCCACCGTTTGAAACCCAAGGAAGTGGGTTACGGTAAAAAATTGTATTTTCACCTTTTCGATCAAGAAAATGGGTTAAAGTAAAAAAATCTTTATTATGAGTAAAATTACAAAGCTAATCCAAAAAATCTCTATCTCGAGGGGGGGGCGTTGCCCCCCTACAACCTCCTGCCAACCAACTGAATCCGCAAAAAATAAATATTTATAAAGGTAGAAATCAGGCTCTACACTCCTCTAACAAAGATGACATCTGATGATTCGACATGGCAATGAGGCACTCAAGTAATAAGTGAAAACCGATTGAAAAACGAGAAAAATATTGTCATAATATTTTTGTTTATGTAATATGAAAATATGAGTCTTGTGGCATGTTCTTAATTGCAAGATATTTAATATTTTGCATTGTTCTTGTGACATAGTTGATGTTTGATGATGTCTTATGCAGCTCATAGAAACATAAATGCCTCATATGTGATTTTATAGTTGCATTTTGTGCATTTTATCATTGTTTCATGTGTTGTGATTTTTTAGAATTTTTGTTATTTTTCTGATTTTTTATAATATTTTATTTATTTATTTTTTTCAAAATTTATAATTTTTTACGATACGATACATATCTTATTTTGAGCCTGACCGATATGGGTTACCATACAATACTTACAACCTTGACTATTAACACTCAATCATCATCATGTGACAGCTAACTTTGAAGTTGTATCATTAAGGACCACCATGATTCTATTCAAAGCTACCAGGCAACAAATAAACATATCCACAAGGTTCAAGACTCCTAACTAGATACACAAACCATCCACTATAAAACAGGATACTATGAAATCATATTTTTCTCTTCGTTGACAAATCGCAAACACAGGTATAGAACAGCAACATGTTTTGCCCAGGCAAACCATAAAACATTAAAAAATAACAAACAATAGAACTTTGAAATAACAGTAGACTAGAAGTCACAAACCTGGTTAACAACAGCCTTCGCCATTTTACGGAACTCTTTCTTCATAACAGACTTGTGTTGAGCAGAAGAAGGCTTGTTTAGCTTTCTGGTTTTAGTTGTTGACAGCACAACAGAAAGGTCTTTTCCACCAGGTTGAATGGACACAGTCTTCTTGTTTGCCAATCCTAACAAAAATAATAGTAATAATAAATGAATAAAAATACAAAAAAATATTAGTAATAATAATGGGTAAACACACAAAACGGGAATAGTCATCATCTTGACAAGCTTGCTTCCAGAACAAGATCTTCCTAGAGCATCAATTATGTTAAACAACAAACCACAATCATTTCACAAGAAAAAAATTTAGACCAATTAACCAGAGCATTTGCAAAAATCAAACTCCAGATACAAATGATGAAGAAAACCCAAAGACAAAGTGGAAAGGATCATGACCATAACATTGGTATTCACACTTAGAGATACTGAGAGCAGAACCCATGAAAAAATCATAAGTATAAAGTTAAAGAGAAAAAGAGGGGAAAAGAAATGTTCTCACACACAGAACAAGTTAGAATTAAATGCAAACAGTAAGTTGATTATGATAAGAAAAGCAACATAAAAGCAACAACAATCTTAACACACAAGAAATTCACGATCATGGGATGTTGATAAACCAAGCAGCAGCAAAATACATGACAAACAGATACCAATTATGAATAGAGACCCCTACATCTGTGGCTAGCTTCAGAGTACTGTTGGCCTTCCATATTGGCACAAACAGTTCAGACCATGGCCTGGAAAAAAAAACTTGACCGCAAGGCATTCCAAAAAAGCAATCCCATAAAGTTGCAAATCACTAGTCAACCAAAAATCTGAAAAAATCCAAAGGTTATCTATATTTACCAGAAACACCCTACCTGCATTTCCATTCAATATTTCCTGACCCACTATTAGCCAAAACCATTCATTAACTGGACCAATGTAAGTAGGAATAGGGTCACTCAGCACCATGCTTCATAACTGGATAAGCAGTTGCTAAGGAAATACATGCCACTCAGCCAAAGAATGATGATACAGAAATGTACTCTAAATACTTTTCTTGATATATCCTCCAAATCAATCGTGAAAATCAGCATGTAGGTCCCAGATCCAAGTAGTAGTATCAAGGCCCTTAGCTACTATCCTTGAGAAATGACCTAGTCTAGCCCAACCATTCAACCGTTAATGTGTGAAATCAAAATCATTTCTCCTTTAGACAATACACAAACTGGCCCCGACTCCAGCAATGGGACTTGAATCCACATTATAGCAAGACATGCAATCAAGAAAAAAAAATCAATAAGGCAACCCTACCTCCGAAGAGTACAACAAAACGATTAAAACAAGCAAATCATAAGAAAAGCGTGTGGATGCCAAGTACCACCAAAAACGTCGGAGACAGATGAAGAAGCAAATACGAACATTATAAATCCAGACACCACTTCCACAAGAACTCTCTAATTCCACATGACCCATGATTCAATAAGGAAACAAGCCGCCAAACCCATAATCGCAAACAAATATGATGACAGCCTACAATGCCGATCCACAACTAACAAAGCAAAGAGCGAGCCTTACCCGAATACTTGAAGGAGTTGAGGTTGTAAAGGTTGTTCTTTTCCCTGCTGAACTGAACCTTCGCCGTACCATTCCCAAACTGCTTGACGAGGAAGGAGTTCTTCTTCTTCACGATCTCCCAAAGAAGAGGATCGGGAATGGTCGTCATTTTCACCTTCGGACATGCCAAAAGTTCAGCAACATAGAAGAATGGATCCAGCATAAAAAACATCCAAAAAATCCCACTAAATTTCACAAACTCCAAGCAGTAAACAAAGCTCAACCCATAGAAAACGGAAATCAAAACAAAGTAACGAGCATCTCATAGGCCGGTAAAAAATAGCCAAAAAAACCAAAAAATTATAATTATTGGAGAGTAAATCAAACTTAACTGCCGAAGGGAGAGAGAATCATTATAAAACAACAATGATCTCGAAAAAAATGTATAAAAAATAGCCCAAAACCCCCTGAACAAGGGCTTCCAAAGAGTAGACAAATCGAGAGAGAGAGAGAAAGTCTCACCGTAGGAGGTATGAGAGGATCCCCCGCTCGTTCTTCTTCCTTCCTCTTCGCGAACTCTTCACCTCGTAAAGTAAACGGAAACCCTCGCGGATTGCTCCTTTATATACGACGGCCCCAAAACCCTAGGTTGGACTTTAGGTTAGGGCTGTAACGGGTCGGGTCAGAATTGACCCGGACCCTGACCCGCCCATATAAGTATAAACGGGTTATATTGGGTCACGAAAATATAATCTCATACCCGGACCCGAATTTTTTTTTAAATTTATTTTATATATATATATATATATATATATATAATACTTGGGTGGGGTACCTGGCAAGAAATCCAGGTCAGGTTGAAAAATCATGACCCAAACCTGATTTAGTTCGCCCTACTTTAGGGGTGGCAAACAGATCAGAAATAATCAGATATTCTATCCTAATCCAACACATTATTTCTGAATCTAGATCCTACAAATTAGGATAAGATATGAATGCGGAATTATGTTGGATCCACTTTGGAGTAAGATTACAATTGGATTCGATTTTACTTTTAAATTGTAAAGAGCTTAGTTTTTTTATTAATGGACCTGCCACTTGCAATGTAAATCCATAGCGGAGTCAACGACACCCAAGCCCTTATTGAGCCCACCAGTTAAAGGTGCTCCCATACCCGCTGAGAGTCAAACCTAAGACAGACGAGTCAACACCTTCTCACTTAGCTTTTATTGTTTTTTTCTAGATCTAGTATTGCTACATCTACTTTGGGTCCCCATTCAACCTTATTATATTGGATTTAATTTGGATTCGGATTCATATTAGAATTTATAATGTACATGATATGAATTTGGACTTGAATACAACAAGATCCAACTTGCATTTCCATCCGTTTGCAGCCCTAGTTAGGCTCCCATGTGATGGAAATGCTCCCTCTCACACAGCTAAGCCTTGTTATCTAAACCAAATTATATGACTATAATAGGAAATAAAATGGATAGAAGAAGCAGAAGAATTGAAATCGAGTGATACAAAAGTAATATGAAGTCGGAAGCTGGATGTAGTTGTGAAGTAACTATGCAACCACATAAAAACAAAAAAGGAAACGCATAGGGCAAAAGCAAATAAAAAATTATGTAAACAAAATAAACATAGATATAAAACCAACACGCACGATTGTTATAATTTTTTTATTTTTTAATATGAAAAGGAAGTGGGCTTTTCACTAAGGCCATGTTTGGGAGCCTTGCAATGGGATGGAATCACATTTTCAATGTGTTGCCAAAATATCATTTTTTCAATGTGTGGTGTTGAGAGATCAAGTTGCTAAAACCATTTTCTCATGAAAGGTGTTAGAAAAGTAGTGCCAACACTAGTCTCAATGCATTGTTTCAACAACACCACTGCTCTCAAACAACAATAGAATATGAGAGTATGGCGGAAACCAAAACACATCTTTGCTCCATGTTCTATTGGCTTCTTGTTCAGACTTCTTTTTTAGTGTTCATACTCCTCGTTTAATAAGGTAGTTGATACTATGGCTGAAGGAAAGGTCTATGACATACTTGTCAGGACTCTCAAAAGAAGTCTTTCTTTGAGACATCTGATATACTTATTCACTCTCTTGATCATCGATCGAACAATATCTTTCCATATTCTAAAACTGAGTGGTGTAATCTATCAAGTTCATGTTTTCCTTAATTCAAGAAATTCTATATTTCTTTTATCTCGACCATAAAGGGAAAGTAATTTTTCAAAAAGGCTTTCTGAAAGCCTTCCCAGAGAATTACTATGTTCTCAGGAAAACATTATAACACCCCAATTTTTTAAAATAAAAATTTTAAGATTTTTTTTAATCTCTTTAACAATTTTGTTAAGAAAACAACGGAAATTCTTTTTAGATTCAGTTCAAGCCTTGGGCGGGTTACAGTTACCAACACATACTTGTAAGAATATAATAATTGAATCAAATCATCACTTAAATTACATAATTTATATTTTTGCTAAAATTGAATTTAGAATTCTAAATTGAATTTAGAGGAAATACCTGTGAATCTTTTAGGGTATTTTTAATAAATAAAATAATATTAATAGTGACTTTATGAAAAAAGAAGTATAAAAATATAAATTAGCCTAAGATGAATTATAAAAAATATCTTATAAAAATTTAAAGTTGATTCGAGTTGATCTTAGTAAAATTCACATTCAGAATTGAATTTATGAAAAATAAAGAAATTCAATAAAATAACTGGTAAAATTTATCAAAATAAAGTCGAATAGGATTTTAGACAATTTATGATAATTTGATATATATGTAATGAAAATTCAATAAATTTGAATTTTTAGTTTCATGAAGTTGAAATCTAATTTACAAACAAATAAAATAAAATGCTCAAAACGACAATGGGTCTTGCCAACACTAGTAGAAATCGCCTTTGAGGTTCATTCTTGAGAAAATTATATTTTTAGAAAAGAGATTAAATAATTTAAATAAATTGATAATGTTAATATATATTAAGTGTTAAACTATGTATTACAAAAGACTTAGAAAAAAAATGAATGTAGGAAACTACACTCACACGCCAAAGGGGTTTGATCGACCATGGTGAAGTTTTCTTTTCGAAATTTATTTATGAAGAATTCAAAATGTTTTAGAAGAAAAAAAATGTAATAGATAACTAATATACCCAAACATTTATAATAGGAGACATGCACCAACATTTGAACCTAATTTACATTTTATTTAGAATCATTTCACTTAATTCTATATTTTAATTTTGAAATAATTGAATTCTCAATTACCAATTTAATTAATTAAGAATTTATTTAAGTGGAATGAAATTTGTAACTAAACTAAATTTTATAATTTTGTAGGAGGCCATAGGTAGGCCATCCTACGTGGCAATCCATTTCAACTTTAAAAGATAAAATAAAATAAAGCTTTAAA
Organism: Nuphar pumila; assembly: GCF_984573655.1. NCBI lineage: Eukaryota > Viridiplantae > Streptophyta > Magnoliopsida > Nymphaeales > Nymphaeaceae > Nuphar > Nuphar pumila. Next base: position 84,716,748 of record NC_143257.1, read on the forward strand.
AATCAAGTTACTTTAAAACTTACCAAAAACCAAAGCAAGTTTTGAAAATCAAAACTTGTCTTTTTTCATATAGAGAGCCTCCCAAGAGAGGGGCGTCCCCTCTTAGATGGTTCTAGGAAGGGGATGGTTGGACTAAAAATGAAAATAGGAAAGACAATGAAAAAAGGAATGAAAATAATAATAATAATAATAATAAAGACTAGTCAAACTTGCTTGCCAAGCAAGCAAGTTTGGAAATTTTAAAATATGGAAAGGGTTAGACCATAGGGGTTGACAAGCCCATATCGTCCCCTTACATGTATGATATAATGTATATATTATAACATAGGTATGAAATAAATATGAAACACTAAGTTAGCTAAAATATAATACAAAAAAAGGGAAAAGGAAGGTAGAGAATTTTAGAAAAACAGAAAGGCAACCCTTGACCTCAAACCCTACGCCTATTTAAGCATGGGAGAGGCTCACCCCCCCCCCCCTCCCCTATTTGCTCCTTTGGGTATTTTTCCTCTCTTTCCCCCAATTGCTCCCTTGCTTCCCCTCTTTCCTCCTCTCTTCTTCCCTACGTATCTCTTGTACATCCCATCTTGGCTCAATAAGGAGGACACCCACATGCGTATGAGGAGCTGAAGGAGTTTGTTGGCATGATCATCACACATGTTGGGTGGTTGTTTGATCATGCATATATTTCAAGGAGAATTAACATTAAAATATGCATGATTTTATGAAAAAAATGTTTTAAAAACCCAAGTTTATGCTAGTTTTCATTAAATGAGTTTAAATAATTTCAAAATAGAAAATGTATGAAAAATAACTTTATTTGTACATATTTTAATGTTTGATATTAACATAGTAGTTTAGTTTTAGTTTTCAATTAAAAATAAAATAAAAAATAAAAAAATAGAGAAAATAGTTTTGTATTGTTAATAAAAGCATTTTAAATGTTTGTTTTTTTAGAAAAGAAAAAAAAATAAATATGAATAGTTAGAATAGTTTTTGAGTTTCTTTATAAATAAGTTTTTTTTTTAACTTTTGAAAATTTTATAATAAACCGGTTTACATGGTTTTTTATTTTTAAAAACTGAAAAAAATATATAATAACAAACCGGTTTAACCGGTTTGGGTTTTTTAAAAACTGAAAAAAAACAATCACAAACCGGTTTAACCGGTTTGCATTTCTTTCAAAACTAAAAAAAAGCAAACAGCAACAAACCGGTGAACCAGTTTGCTTGTTGTTAAAAACCCAAAAAAAATGAAAAATCAGGCGCCTCCCCCATTCACGGCTGAAGCCCTTCCTCTTTCCTCTCTTTCCCTCTCTTCCCTCTCTTCTCACTCTTATCCACCATATCCGGCTCCTTTCTTGAACATTTATATTTCAATAATTCGGCAATAAAGAATAGTTTAGAATTGTGTGCTTGAATACAAAATATTCCCGTTCCCTGAGTTCGACCCGGTCTCATTCACTAGTGAGAACCGGTTTTTATTATTTGATGTCTGGTTTTCACATGTTTTACATTTAAAAATCTTTTCAAAATTACAACGATTATAAGGAAGACATCAAATTTTTGGCGCCGTTGCCGGGGAATGACGTAATATTAGTATTCACTTTATTGCCTAGTGTTTGTGTTGCATTTAGGTTTAGAACCACGTATGTGCATATCTTAGAGACGAACTTACTTTTCTGCACAGCCCACCTATTAGGATCCCCTTAGAGGTGACTGTGTACGATTGGTACCGTACACATAGATTTCATATTTCTTTGCATAATCTCTGTTATGTGTAACTGCGTGGTGTTTGTTTAGTTTTTGTTGTTTTTAGTTTACTCGCTTTGTGGTTTGCGTGGTTTGGCCGCTTAGTGCGTTAGTTAGGTAGAAAACCCAAAGTTAGGACGTGTGCTACATCGGTCTACTCCAAGGTGTACGCAATGGCTGACGATCATCATTTGATCCGTCCTTTGAGGGAGTACTTCATGCCAAATACGTATACTCCCACCTCCTGCATCACGAGACCTGATGTAGGAGCGAGCCATTTTGAGATTAAGGCCAGTGTGATTCAAATGCTACCTTCGTTTTATGGCCTTAGCAATGAGGACCCATATCGTCATCTCGACGAATTTTTAGAGATTTGCTCGACTGTGCGAATCAATAACTTTGGAGACGACACTATGAGGTTGACTTTGTTTTCGTTCTCTCTCAAAGATAAAGCCAAGCACTGGCTAAAATCTCTTGAGACGGTTCGTATTACTACTTGGGAAGGAATGCAACACGAATTCCTCAAAAAGTACTTCCCAATTGGTAAAACGAATCAGTTTCGTAAAGCTATAACCAGTTTTTCTCAAATTGAGGGAGAACTGTTTCACGAGTCTTGGGAGAGATTGAAAGATCTTCTCCGCAAGTGTCCCCATCACCAGGTGCCTCGTTGGCAGTTGGTGCAGTATTTTTATGACGGGCTTACTGAGAAGCACCGTCAGATGGTTGATTCGTCTTGTGGGGGCACTTTTATGCTCAAGAGTGAGGACGAGACGTGGTCTTTATTTGAGACCTTAAGTGAAAACACGATGCATCATGCTTTGTCTTCACGGCTCGATAGGACTACATCTCTGTCTAGTGGTCCTAGGAAAGTTGGGATTTCCGAAGTAGGGTCTGAATTAGATTTGCGTACCAAGGTTGACTAGTTGACTAGGAAGTTAGATCAATTCCTAGTCAATTCTTCGAGAAGTCCAATAGAAAGAGTGTGCGAGCTATGTGCTAGCCCTGCACACTGTGTTGTGGATTGTCCGGCAGCGCCATTATATCCTGAATTCGTTCAGGAGCAGGTGAATGCTGCCCAAGGTTTCGCTAAACCCATGCTCGATTCATTTACATCCTCATATAAACCAGGTTGGCGAAACCAGTTTATTTCCCTATCCCATCAACCCTCCCAGACACAGTATAGACCCAGTAACCCTTCACAAGGTTACTCGCATCCCATTTTTCCACAGGTTCATCCCCCAGCCCAACCTGCTTATACTCATCCTCATTCTCATGAGCCTTTATCTAGTCAATCATTTCAAGATAGGATAGTACAAGTTTTGAGCTCTCATACGCAGTCAATAGCCAAGCTAGAGACTCAAATGGGACAGTTGGTTGAGACCTTTAGTAGGCAAAGCCAGGGGAACCTTCATAGTCAGTCTGTTGTCACATCAAAGGGAGAGAATTCCATGTCATTTGACTTGCAACCCACTGATTCACATTATGAGCAAGTCAAATCTGTTACATCCCTTTAGTATGGGAAGGCGTGTCACTTCACTCGGGAATCGACTCATGAGCCCCATATCATTTCTACTGACGAGTCGATCTCCATGATACCTCAACAGAAGGGGCCTTACCCACAGCATGCATTATCATCACATATTCATAAAGCCCCATTCTCTCATCCTTTAGGATCACCGATTGTTTTTAGTAAGCAAGAGGTGCAGATGCAGAAGGTGCTTGACCAAGTCAAGCCTGATCATATTCACCATTTGTCTGAAGTTGCATTCATTGATACTCGGTCGGTCCTAGACTCTCATTTCTTGACCAGTCTCTCAGATGAGACTAATCTTTGTTCTTCATGTCGAGAGAGATTTGATACTACAGTTAGAGGTAGACGGGATGGAAACACAGTGCGCAGTGTCACAGATGACACTCTTTTCTTCATAGAGCCTCATTGAGTGATACTTCATGTCCATTGATCTCATGGACGATAAAGGTTTTTCCAGAGATCCGTCTGGTTGGGGACGTGAAAATTAGCGCTTTATGGGTGGCAACCCATATTTTGTACAGTACTATATTCGTTTTTAGGATTTGTAGATTTTATTTGGTTTTATTGTTCATTTTTTATCTCTTTCTATGAGTTTTATGTTTTGTCATGTATACATTGCATTCATTACCTTCATAGAACATGCATTTTTAATTCATGTCAGGTCATTCTACTCTTTTCCCTCATTTATTTCCTCTCATGTGCATTCACTTAGTTTCATATAAGCATGGGGGAGTGCCACTGGGACAGTGTCATTCAAGCATGGGGGAGGGTGTAGTTTGCACACCTGTATATTTCTGTTTACGTTTTTGCACATGTTTACACATTTCTCATGAAAAATAGATTTTTAAAGAAAGAGTTTGAACTTATATGAATGTTATTTCAAATCTGATATTTTTAGAGGATTTTTAAGCCCCACGAAAAAATTTTCTGACATGGATCTAAAAATTATGGTTGTTTATGCGGATTTCGAAGAAATGATGAAAGATACATGTTAGAACTTATTTTGAATCATAAATATGAATATGCACAGTTTTATTTTTGAAAAACTAAGCAAATGAACAAAAGTGTAAAAAAGAGCTCAAAAGAGAAAAAAAAGAGCATGCGTTAGGTTGTTTGGATAATTCCATAATCCTTAGTAGATGGAACTTAGATGTAAGTTGAAACTTTTAATTTCATTTCGAAAAGGAGAGTGAAAAACTTCGTGATCCTAAGTAACTGAGAACAGATACAAGTTGAAATGTTTGACTCTCATGTTATAAAGGTGAATGAAGGAAGTCACTTTTATGTCTTAGTTGATATCTTTTGGTATGTATTGAAAAAGTATAGAAGGTATTGACATTGCACAAGGCATAAAAGCAGACCACACGCAAGCTATAAGAGAAGAATAAGTGCACAAAAAGAAAAAGAGTGAAAAAAAAGGAGAAAATAGCTTAAAAAGAAAGAAAAGTTCAGTGCTTAGAAGTATGATTGAGAAAACCTGTGTAGAAAACATATGAGTGAGGATAAGTAAATAATAACTTGTTTTTATTAGATTTTCCAAGAATAAAACATAAATAATTATGATATTTAGAAAAGTAAAAGAAATTTTTTTTCTGTGGTGGTATATAAAAGATTCTAATTATATTGTGATTTTGAAATAACAGGAAATATTGGTGAAAATAAAATCTTTAATTACCTACTATTTATGATGATGTGTAATATTTTGCCTACATGACAGAGATGTTTGTGGGTAGCATCACTGCAAACCCTCACGAGACCTTACTCGTCCACTGGGGTAACCCAGGGGTTGAAAGGGCTTGTTGCATAAGCTAAATGCAACCGTGATTCCTACGAAAGTGAGTTAGGTGATAGTTTTCATTTCATGCATTTTTCTAGTTTGCTCGAGGACTAGCAAAACATAAGCATGAGGGTATTTGATCATGCATATATTTCAAGGAGAATTAACATTAAAATATGCATGATTTTATGAAAAAAATGTTTTAAAAACCCAAGTTTATGCTAGTTTTCATTAAATGAGTTAAAATAATTTCAAAATAGAAAATGTATGAAAAATAGCTTTATTTGTACATATTTTAATGTTTGATATTAACATAGTAGTTTAGTTTTAGTTTTCAAATAAAAATAAAAATAAAAATAAAAAAAATAAAAAAATAGAGAAAATAGTTTTATATTGTTAATAAAATCATTTTAAATGTTTGTTTTTTTTAGAAAAGAAAAAAAATTAAATATAAATAGTTAGAATAGTTTTTGAGTTTCTTTATAAACAAGTTTTGTTTTTAACTTTTGAAAATTTTATAATAAACCGGTTTACATGGTTTTTTATTTTTAAAAACTGAAAAAAATATATAATAACAAACCGGTTTAACCGGTTTGGGTTTTTTTAAAAACTGGAAAAAAATAATCACAAACCGGTTTAACCGGTTTGTATTTCTTTCAAAACTAAAAAAAAGCAAACAGCAACAAACTGGTGAACCGGTTTGCTTGTTGTTAAAAACCCAAAAAAAATGAAAAATCAGGCGCCTCCCCCATTCACGGCTGAAGCCCTTCCTCTTTCCCCTCTTTCCCTCTCTTCCCTCTCTTCTCACTCTCATCCACCATATCCGGCTCCTTTCTTGAACATTTTACATTTCAATAATTCGACAATAAAGAATAGTTTAGAATTGTGTGCTTGAATACAAAATATTCCCGTTCCCTGAGTTTGACCCGGTCTCATTCACTAGTGAGAACCAGTTTTTATTATTTGATGTCTGGTTTTTACATGTTTTACATTTAAAAATCTTTTTAAAATTACAACGATTATAAGAAAGACATCACTGTTTCATGTTTGAACTTCGATTTCGCAAGCATAGGAGATGATTTTGCAAAAGAGATAGGGGATTCTATTCCCTACACGTAAATTGAAACTCGTAGGCATGAGTTCTTCTGATTTTTCATAAGAACAAACCCTATACTATGCCTCCCAAATGTGGGTTTGGTGTAGGGTTGTCAAAATATAAGATAGAGAGGGTTTTCGAAAGAAAACCCCCTCTAAAAATTATTTTCTCCAAAATCAGTTTGAGGACCCGATTCACATTTTTGATAAAAGAAAAGAAAGGATAATTTATGTAAAAATTTATATTGGACTTAATAAAAGGGGTTGAATTTGATTTCCTCTATAAGAAATTGATTCACCTCCAAAAGTAGCTGAATTATTGAATTAAAAATGAAAAAGAACTATATATGCATGCTATCGGTTTTATCAAAAATAAAATCTGTAACTTTTAGAGAATATATGTAATATCTACTTGTTTTTTTGCAAATTTTAATTAGAAATGATAGTTAATGTTCATGTAAATGTACTATAATGATTAGCATGATTTTCTTTATTTTTCTTCATGAAAAAATACATGTTCTTATGTGCTTTATTGTAAAAATTACTTAAATATGGGTCTGTTTTCCAGCCTAACTATTGTGAAAACAAGATTTGCCCATGGTAGAGTAGTTAAAAGTAGTGTAGTGTTGTTTTTATGATTTTATGTAATATGCTCATGTAAAAAATTTGAAAATATGAATTCGGGTGGCCTATTTTGGCCCACCTGAATGCATATTTCTTGTAACTATGTATTTTCGGCCTGACACCCAATCAGTAAATTGCTCATATCTCCTTCGTCCAGAAGATTTTTTATGAGTGATTCATTGTGTTGGAAGGCTAATAAAATTCCACAGCTTCTATGAAATTTTGGGCTCTGGTCATAGAATAAGCACTAAACGGTGACAGTCGAAACATAAAAGTATAGGTCTGCACTAAATTGTTCGTAACTTTCTTGTTTGAAGGAATTTTTATGAATAGTTTATGGCATCAAAAAGCTGACAAAATTCTATACAAAATTTTAAAATTTTAGCTCTGTCTAAAGAATATAGAATTTTTGGTAACCTCTATAATAGTCAGATAGAGTTGGCTTTTCGCAAGTTTGAAACCGGTTTAGGACCCGGCTATCGAATACTTACGAATTTCATGCATTTGTATGTGTGCATTTGCGAATGAATATCAGACTGTATATGGACTGTAAAAAGTTAGTTTGTTGTAGAGAATTAAGCGCTCATTTGTGGGGCACGAACTCAATATGATGCTAATGCAAAAGCATGCTCTCATAGTCCCTCGCTTGTTGATGATGCATGAAATACATATCATTCTTATTATAAATTCATGTATTTATATGTATTTCTATAGGATAAATAGCTATATTTGTATTTCATTAGATACAAAGAAGCCATGGTTTGAATTTCTCTCAAAATTGGTTTAAAATGAAAAATATAGAGCCATTTCAAGGAATTAGATCGATTTTCAAGATGGTTTGGATCCATATATGATCTGAAGCCTTCATCTTGGACCTTGGACTAGACCCAAAGTCAATCCAATTCTAGATCCAAAGATCCAAGGTGAGAAATTTTAGGAAAAAATCCTTTAAAAGTAGTGCCTAGAGGTAATTTATGAATTTTTAGAATTTAGATAGTGTTTTTAAATATTTTCTAACCTAGGTATGTTTTAGAATTTTTACTAAATATGTATTCTAAAAACTAATTTTAGCCATTTGGGTAAATCGTTCCGGCTTAGGGATTCATGCCCCTTCTTCTCCTTCTTCTTTTTCTTCTCCAAAACCATTTCCTTCATCTCCATTGATCTCTTTTTTTTCTTCTTCGTGTTTCTTCTTCTTCTCTTTTTCTTTCTTTTCGTGTTTTCTCAGCGGTTTGTGTGCCTTGTTGTGTTTTTAATGCATATTACGTGGCTGGAGCTTCTTATTCAGATTTAGCGTAAGAACGCCATCTACCTTCATAGTCGACGGTCGAAAATCTTCTTTCTTTGCAACCATCAACCCTCTATGCTTCTCCATCGATCTCCCTCCTCGCTGATTCAGGTTTAGCCTCAGATCCCATAAAGAGAATTTATACAGCAGCAAATCTAAGAGACATTAGGCATGATTTTTAAAGCCTTGAACCACTTTCTTCTTTCCCAAACTCTTCGAGCAACCCTTGAGGTGCGCCTTCTCACCCACTCTTTATAGTTAAGATCGAGTCTAATTAAAGTTGTGCATCTTGATTTATTTTGTTGCATTATAGTTTAGATATTTAGGAATATATCTTATTTTCCAATGTTTTTATCTGATTTAGTTGTTTTTAGAAAAACAAAATTTGTTTCTATCTTTCATAATAGAGTAATTAGATTTCTGCATAATTAGATTTCTACATAGTTAGATTTTTGTTCTGTTTTCAAAAATCATTTTAGCTTTCTTTCTCTAGTAATTAATTTTTGTTTTATTTTTTTATCAGTTTAATATATCTCATTTATAGGAAAAATAAATCCTGAGTCATTTCTTTGGCCGAAATATTAGTGGTGAATTCAACAACCAAATCTATCCAGAACCTGTCAGGCGACAGACCTAAAACAAAATAGCGACTTGTTTTGCTTCTCCATGCCAATCCCGAAGTCATTTTGGAGTGAAATTTTGTGAGTAGTTTAGTGTATGAGTTTAAAGTCTACAATCCAAATTTTGGATCGATTCGATCAGTCGTTTAAGAGATATCAATGTTTTATCAGGGTTCTATTGTGATTTTTGCAGAATCAAGATCCAACCCAACTTGATCCCCAATTTTTTCAGGACAGAATACATCAAATTTTTTGGTAATTTTTGTTTTTTGTTTTCCTAGGATTCAAAGGAGTCACGTATCCATTTTTTCCTAATTTATTAGGTCCATTTTAGGGTCTGTTTCTTCTTCTTTTTTCCTTTAAAAAATCGAGTTTTACATATTAAAAATAAAGTCTTTTCAAAATCGTGTTTTTAGTCTTTTTTATAATTAGAATTATTTCTCGTCTTAGCTTAATTTGATGAAGGTAATTAAGTTGTTTCTTTTCTGTAGTAGCTTAGATTAGTTGCTAAATTTCTTGGTTATGCAATTAGTTTTAAGAAGTTGCTAAATTATAATTCTTGCATTTTCAATTGGTAAGTAGTATTTGCTTAAGTAGTTTCCCTGTTTCTTGAATATTTACTTTCCAATTTAGATAATTAAGTGTTTAGAAAGTTTGTGCCATAATTTTTAGAATAGGATTAGTTTCTAATGTGCTTTATGATCTAGTTTAGATATTTACTTTCTTGTTTGTTTTTGTTAATTACTTTATTTGAATAGTTTAAGTTAATTAGTTAATTAGCCTAGTCATGGGTTTCTTAGATATTAACTAGTTAGATAGATTAATTTAGATGGCTCAATTTTAATTTGTTATTTTTATTTAATAGCTTTGCATTATCATTATTTATTTGTTTCAATTGCTAAATTAATTAGTTGTCATTTGCTTTAAGTAGCTTAGTTGGTACTTCTAATTGTTAGTCAATTCATTTATTGTCGATATTGTAGTTAGTATAGATAATTCTATTTTACAAGCTTTTAGTATAATTGCTTTTCCTTGTTTATTTAATGTTTTAAAATAGATTAGCATTAGTTAAGTTTCTATTTTAGCATTAATTCAGTTGAAATTAGTTGTGTTTAATTAGATTTTTAATTATGCTAATCATAGTTAAGTTATAGTTAAGTAGACTTAGTTGTAGAAAATTAGCAGAATTTTTGTCAGACTTTGGGTCGTCAGTTTAAGTGGTTTTCTTTAGAGTTTTGACCCAAAGTAAGTTTTGTTAGTTTTAGTAAGATGTTGACTTAAATTTTGAAAAGTTTCATCTCATTCAGAGTCGATTTGATTGCGTCTTCATCTTGTTTTTGAAAATCAATTTTTTGCTAAACAACAGTCTTTAGTTTTAACCATTTTAGCTAGTTTGCATAATTTACGGTAGTTTAGTAATTCTCTTTAATGTTTGTTTATGCCTTGATATTGCTGTAATTTTTCTAGTTTATTTAAGTGTTTTACTGGAAGTTTATTTTCTAATTTTTATTAAAAAACCAGTGAGGTTTAATTGATTAAGTTAGAATGAATTAGTTGGAGTGTAGTTTTGTTTAATTGTTTTACTTGCTTAGTTAGTTTAAGAGTAATTTAGATAAATTATTGTTTTAATTAATTGTTGATTATTTCCTGTTATTTCCAATTTAAATTAGAATACTTTAGTTGATTAGTTATAATGTTAATTGGTAGTATAGATATAGCATAGTTTTGCTTTGGCATGTAGTTTCTCTATGGCGTGCCACTAAACAAGGAGGGTGGGTTAAGGTGGATATCAATTGAGGTTTCTTGGCTGTAAACGAAAGTGGTCCTAAGTTTAGATTAGAATTAACTTTTGCTTTTGTATCTTTTTATTTGCATTGTAATTAAAAAATAGTGTAATTTTTCTTTTTCTTGAGATATTAATGGTGTAAGTTTTATGAAATAGATTGTTAAAAGATATTTTTGATAAAAATGGTTTATGCAAGCTAGACATCAAATAATAGTAACCAGCTCACACTAGGGTGGAGTTCGAGTCAAACTCCGGGAACAAGAGAAAACTTTGTATTCCACAGAAATCTACTCTTTATTGCCTTGAAAATAAAAATAATTAATTAACTAATCAACTAAGAGTAGAGCCCTCTATTGAGGGCTTAAACCGATAATAATTAGTTACAGGCCTTTTACAAATTCAAATTAATAAAATAAACAACCCTAATTTAAAAGAAAAGAGAAAAAGGATCTTCAGTGCTTGAGCTTTTAGTCCCTTTGATGCCTCTGCTTTACTTGAATTCAAAAGTTATTGGTATTTCTTTTTTATTTGCCTTGCATTCATTGCTTACGTTTCTCACACATTTTCTCAAGGGCTCTCTTAGGAGACCTTTTAGGGACCTTTGAGGGCTCTTCGAGGGTACTTTTAAGGGCCTATCACACATCCAACCGCTTCCTTGCAAAACAAAAACACAAAACGAAAACAAGACCAAGAAAAACTAGACAAAAATTCAATGTTAATTTGCTCAAAAATTATAAAAACAAGAATCTAACTAACCTATTACAAATTAACTAATCATAAAACTAATTTGAAACTTGCATGTAGCAAACTAATTCACTAAAAGACAAGATATAACAAACTAACTAACCAAATACCAATCAAGAAACTAACTAATGTAACAAACTACTAACAAACTAACTAATAAAACAAGAAAATAAACTAACCAAATATCAAGAGTCAATTAAAACTAACATCTTAACTAAAATAACTAAGCTAACAACTTGATGTATGGTATCTAACTAATCAATTAACAAAATCTAGAACAAAACTAACTAAACTATATAATCTATACTAATTAAAAGAATACTAGTTGAAATAACAAGAATCAATTAAATGCTACTTTGCTAACTCATGAACTAACTAGAAGACAAACACCATAATCAACTAACAAAAATTAAACTTAAACTTGCTATGCTCACTAACAAACCAATAACAAAGATGTTGTACGATACTTTAAACTGATTAACAAAATAAGAAACAAAATAACGACTAGCTAAACTATAATGAATTAAAAAGAATAAAACAAGAACCGACTGATGTTAATTAATTAATCTAAATAGGGAAACACTAAAACTATTCTAATAATAAACTAACATGAATTAAGTTAAAACTGAACTAACTAATAACATAAACTAAACTGATCTGTAGCTAATATGATTGAAGGCAAACAACAATAACTAACTATTTTTTTTAAAAAAATGATAATTGAAATAAAGACATAACTCGACTCCTATTAGTTTGCAACTAAACCAATTATGAATTATTCTAATCTTAAGTAATATCATTAAGTCAAGACTAGCATTAATCTAATTTGATTTCTATTTTTAAGAAAATGATTTTTGAAAAGATTTTTAAATGAAAAGTAATGTGAAAACCAGACACCAAATATAAAAACCGGTTCTCACTAGTGGTAGAGACTGGGTCGAACTCAAAGAACGGGGAATACTTTGTATTCAAACAAGCAATTAACTATTCTTTATTGCCAAAATGAGAAAGTATGAGGAAAGTAAAGCTAATTAACTATTACAACAAATGAATACCCTACACAGAGGGTTTAAAATAGTTTTATTACAACCCAAGAATTAAATGGAAATTAAAACTCCTAATCTAAAAAAATAAATCTTTTATGCTTGTGCCTCCTTGTCACGTGTTGAATGCGTTCGCAACAAGTATCACTTGCTTGCTTGCTCTTGCTCCATGCCTTCCTGCACACTTTAAAAGCACACGAGTAGTACAAGAAAAGAACAAAAACTATACTATGCAAAATATACCAAATAGATGCTAAAATCTAAATCGAAACAAGGAAAGATAATATGAAAGAAATGCAATGACAAGTTGAATGAAATTTATTAAATGATTGCTAAATTCTAAATGACAAGTAAAGAAATATGCTAAACATATAATGCTAATGTATGCAAGCTAACTACTAACTACTAATGTAAATGATTTCACAATAATACTACTAAACACCTAAGTACATACTATTAACTATTTTGAATCACTGCTAATTAACATCAACACTACTAAGTAATATTGCTAACTATTTTAAACCTAATGACAAATCACTAAGTAAACCTAAGCACTAAGTGTAATATCAAAGCAATTAACAACATTTTTTTAACTAAGTAATTCTAATGATAAAGCACTAAGTAAATGTGATATTAAAGCAACTAACAACAGATTTTTTTTTATGAAATATCAATCAATAACAACACTTCACTGGAAAATCGGTTAATCAATCAACTAAGTAACCTAAACACTAGGTAATAGCAAAGAAATCAGTAAATCGGTGCCATCCGATCCAAACATCAGTAAATCAGTGATTTGATTCAAGAACTCTGTAAACATCACTTTACCGGAAAACAATAAACAATTGATCAAACTGATTTAGAAATCAGTAGCTTGACACTCAAACCGGATCCAGCCATCCGATCAAACTGATCCAGAAACACGACGATTAGTAATAACACACTTGTCGAAGATCTCAGTAGATAGCACCCAATCAAGCCGAAAAACTAAGACAATTGATCAGATGATCAATCAATACTCACGCAGGCCTTGCCAAAAATTAGAAAACAACAACACTCAGATAATCCATTGTTTGAATATTCAATCAGAAATCAATCAGATATTATCCAAATCAAATAATCAAAACTCAAATATTCAATCAGAACAAAACACTAACAGGATTCCGACAGACCGGAATCGATCTAGACCTCCGATCGATGCTGGAAATCAGTTAATCGGCTTTCAAAACGAGAATCGCCGAAAATAAATTATTAGCCTTCAGATACAAATGATTATCGATCAGTCAAACCAGGAATTTCACGGAAATTCTAGATGGAATTTTACGGAAAAACTACATTAAACAAAAAAATTGCATAACAGAATTCCAACCGACTTGAATGTCTTTCACGTTTCACGATGAAATTAGATGGATTCCGACCGGCTACAGTGGATTTGATCACAGAAGATCCATTTCAATCGATCATATTCACTGCAGCAGATCGATCTTCACAGTAAACTCTTATAAAATGCTGATTAAAAGACCAGGTGTTGTTGAGTTGATGTGATCATGATCAGACACTGAACGATCATGTAATTCAATGAATGTAATTCAAAAAAAGGAAAAAATCTAAAACTCAGAAATCTAAATAAATAAACTACACAATTTCACTAAAACACTGAACTACAGAATTCTAAAAACAAATGCATAACACGCAGAATTAGATTGAGGTTTGTGTTTTAATTTTTGAATTCAATGATCTAATCTAACTATATACAAAAATTAAAAGAGAAAATCAAGAAGAAAGAGAAGAGTGTTGAGAAACTATATTTTGATGACACACAATATGATACACTGTCATATATGATATGATAATATGCCTTCATGAATAATGTTATATTATGACTGGATATGATTTGTCATGTATTTAACGAGTATTTGATGCAAGGTTAATTCACCCAAAAAGGATGGAGACCTCCTGCTCAAGTACAACCTTGGTGCAATCATACTCTTTGAAGAAAAAGCTTGATGGGCCATTCATTCTTAAAGATCATCAAAAGAGATCAGCTACTTCAAGATGAAGATTTTTTTCTTCTTTAATGTCATATGTAACAGAACCTTCAGAAGCATGCATATTGCATATTACATGCTTTTATCATACAAGCCACTCATTCACAAAAGCTATGTTTCATAAAAGTATATGACATTTTCAAAAAGCATCTTTTTGAAATCTAATCATTGTACCTTCTTACAAACTTTTATGAAAAAGGTATTTTGACAAGATATAATAACTCATAATTTCAAAGCATTAATTGTACCTTCTATCATGTATAAGACAACTTGAAAAGAAATAAAAAGTAATGATTTCAAGTATGTAAGGAAAAATACAAACATAAAAATCGGCTAGTTGAACTAAACAAAGAAAACTAATATTATAATATGTTTAGAAAAGACTTTAGTTACTTTATACAACTCAAGAATGTCGACTTACTTAAAGTCATCATTATTTCTGTAAAACATTAAATACCACCTCAAAAACTTTTTTGGAAATGACTATCTTAACCCCCACTTAAGAATGTCGACTTGCTTAAAGTCTTCATTCTCTCTGTAGACATTAAGTAGCACATCATAAAGTATTTTTTAGATATGACTATTTACAAAATAAAGAACTCAAAGCATTTATTGTACTTACACCCATTTAAGTAAAGAAGTGACGATTTCTAAATAAAATACTAAAGTACTACAAATCATTAATTTGAATAAAGACAAAACTACATGATGGTTTAAAATCTAATGTTCAATGTACTACACATCATTTATTATGAAATAGACTTTTTACATAAAATAATCATACCTAAAATACTACAACGAATAGTATACCCCAAATACTACACTTATAGAAAGAAGACTTTTTCGAAAAATACATAAAGTTGTTTTTGAAAATGACTTGACATCTCACATCCCAAAAAGACAATCATTTCAAAAAGGGCAATGACTATTTTTTGAAGGCTATATAAACACAAACAAAATAGTTCTTCAGACAAGGACATGTGAGCTTACAACGAGAAAAATTCATATTCGATATTTGAAAAAGAGAGCCTAGAAAAAGAAAGAGAAAAGAAAGAGAAAAAGTCAAGAATAGCTCTTTGACAAAGATAATCATTTGAGTGAAAAGAACAAAACATTCTGAGAATCCTTCATTCGTGCATTCATATCATTCTGAAGGTTTTATAGGAAGTATTGTAACTTTCTGTTATTCATTGTATTTCTTCTTTGTTGAAAGAAGTAGACCTCTGTGAAAGAGGGTGTTGTCCTTCTCTGTTGAGAGAAGAAGACCTCTGTGGAAGAGGGTGTTCCCCTTCTCTGTTGAGAGAAGAAGACCTCTAAGAAAGAGGGTGTTGTACTATTTATCCGGTAACTCGGATGTTATAGTAGAAAGCTCAAGTGTTTTGCTTGGGGACTGGATGTAGGTCAGTGACTCAACTGAACCAGTATAAATCCTGTGTTTTATGTGTTGTGCCTTATTGCATTTATTTTTTAATTTATCGATCTATTTCATATTTCACTATTCACCCCCCCTCTAGTGGAATTTCATTTGGTATCAGAGTAGGTTTGCTGGTTTCAACATAACAAGTCTTTCAGCACTTATGGCATCAACCTCTTATGCTCGTGATATTGAAGGTCAACACGCATCTCGTCCTTCTTTCTTCAACGACTCCAACTATGGATACTGAAAATGCAGAATGGCTATATTTCTCAAGTCCATAGATTTTGCTGTATGGAAAATTGTTGAACATCCATACACATCTCCATCCTCAGACTATGGCTTATGGTCTGATGAAGAAAAAAATACGGCCAATCTAAATGCAAAGGCTATGAATGCTTTGTATTGTGCCATTGATCAAAATGAATTCAATAGAATATCTATTTGTGAATCTGCTTATGATATTTGACATTCTCTGGAGGTCATTCATGAAGGAACCAACAAAGTGAAAGAAGCCAAAATCTTATCTCTTGTCCGAAAATATGAGTTGTTCAAAATGAACAAAGATGAACCCATCACAAAGATGTTTACAAGATTCACCAACATCAGCAACGACCTGAAATCCCTGGGAGAAACCTATTTCCAGACAGATAAGGTGAAGAAAATCTTGAGATCTCTTACAACTGATTGGGAGAAAAAGACTACAGTAATTAAAGAAGCTCAAGATTTATCCAAGCTTACCCTGGATGACTTAATAGGCAATCTTATGGCCTATGAAGTCCATATGAACGAAGCTTCAGATCATCCGACATCAACATGATTGAAGCTTCAGATATGAGATTTCCAGATCTCATTCACACATATCATTTCATTAGCTCCATGCCCATCCAAACCGGCAAGTTAGTTCATCTTGAAGCTTTTCCATCATTTGATCTACAAACTTCACTGTCCAAATTTATTCATGTCCTAGCCTCTCCCCAATCTATGACCATTTATCCACATCTCATCAAAGTTTTCTACACCAATCTTTCAGTCGACCACGACCACTCCACTATCACTTCCATGATTCATGGAAAAGTCATCTCCTTCAACATTTTTCAGTTAGGTTGCATTCTAAATATCTCTTCCTACGACATTGAGCTCCCTAACATAGTTCCTATCGACCGAACTGTATTTAAGAAAATCCTCCTCTCCACTCACTCAACCCATCTTCCGTGGCACATAAGAAACTTGAAGCCTCATGCTCTGTTGTTGTCACAGATCTTTTCCTCAAATATAGTCCCTAAGTCGCCTTCTAAGGGATTTATTGCCAATGAAATCTTACTCCTTCTCTATGCAATCTTCTATGCCTTTCTAATAAACTGGTCCAGTGTCATCTTTAATAACATGATTAACTTTCGCTCTCTTCCTTTCGGGTACCTCATCACCCTTCTCCTTTAATACTTTGAAATACCTCTTGAAACCGATGTCGTCTACTACTCCAACCGCACGTTTGATGACTCATCCCTCTCTGAGGAAGAGTCCCCTCAACTCAACTCTAACGACGAAGGCCTTCAAGAAGCAGATCCAACAGCAACTTCTGAACTCGACTTCTTCTCAGCAATTGTCGATGTACAAAACACCCAGAATCTTCTTCTGAAGAGTCAAACATCTCTGCATCAAGCCTTCGGATCTCTGAAAATCGGCCAAGATGCATTACTTCGGAAGTTTCACCCCTCATCCGGCTCAGAATGAACTTTTTTTTTATTGGTTTGTAATAACTTTTATACTCTAATCCCCTCCTTTTTGTCCATGACAAAGGGGGAGAAAAACCTGTCTCCAATATTGGAGAAAAATACTCTAACATTTTTCTACATTTTTTATGCATTTTTTTGATATTATTATTACTATGCATAATGACTTTTTTGACAGGGGGAGCATATTTTGTCATCATAAAAAATAGGGAGAATGTTGAGAAACTATATTTTGATGACACACAATATGATACACTGCCATATATGATATGATAATATACCTTCATGAATAATGTTATATTATGACTGGATATGATTTGTCATGTATTTAAGGAGTATTTGATGCAAGGTTAATTCACCCAAAAAGGATGGAGACCTCCTGCTCAAGTACAACTTTGGTGCAATCATACTCCCTGAAGAAAAAGCTTAATGGGCCATTCATTCTTAAAGATCATCAAAAGAGATCAGCTACTTCAAGATAAAGATTTTCTTCTTCTTTAGAGTCATATGTAACAGAACCTTCAGAAGCATGCATATTGCATATTACATATTACATATTACATGCTTTTATCATACAAGCCACTCATTCACAAAAGCTATGTTTCATAAAAGTATACGACATTTTCAAAAATCACCTTTTTGAAATCTAATCATTGTACCTTCTTACAAACTTTTATGAAAAAGGTATTTTGACAATATATAATAGTTCATGATTTCAAAGCATTAATTGTACCTTCTATCATGTATAAGACAACTTGAAAAGAAATAAAAAGTAATGATTTCAAGTATGTAAGGAAAAAGACAAACATAAAAATCGGCTAGTTGAACTAAACAAAGAAAACTAATATTATAATATGTTTAGAAAAGACTTTAGTTACTTTATACAACTCAAGAATGTCGACTTACTTAAAGTCATCATTATTTCTGTAAAACATTAAATACCACCTCAAAAACTTTTTTGGAAATGACTATCTTAACCCCCACTTAAGAATGTCGACTTGCTTAAAGTCTTCATTCTCTCTGTAGACATTAAGTAGCACATCATAAAGTATTTTTTAGATATGACTATTTACAAAATAAAGAACTCAAAGCATTTATTGTACTTACACCCATTTAAGTAAAGAAGTGACGATTTCTAAATAAAATACTAAAGTACTACAAATCATTAATTTGAATAAAGACAAAACTACATGATGGTTTAAAATCTAATGTTCAATGTACTACACATCATTTATTATGAAATAGACTTTTTACATAAAATAATCATACCTAAAATACTACAACGAATAGTATACCCCAAATACTACACTTATAGAAAGAAGACTTTTTCGAAAAATACATAAAGTTGTTTTTGAAAATGACTTGACATCTCACATCCCAAAAAGACAATCATTTCAAAAAGGGCAACGACTATTTTTTGAAGGCTATATAAACACAAAAAAAATTGTTCTTCAGACAAGGACATGTGAGCTTACAACGAGAAAAATTCATATTCGATATTTGAAAAAGAGAGCCTAGAAAAAGAAAGAGAAAAAAAAGAGAAAAGTCAAGAATAGCTCTTTGACAAAGAGAATCATCTGAGTGAAAAGAACAGAACATTCTGAGAATCCTTCATTCGTGCATTCATATCATTCTGAAGGTTCTATAGGAAGTATTGTAACTTTCTGTTATTCACTGTATTTCTTCTTTGTTGAAAGAAGTAGACCTCTGTGAAAGAGGGTGTTGTCCTTCTCTGTTGAGAAAAGAAGACCTCTGTGGAAGAGGGTGTTCCCCTTCTCTGTTGAGAGAAGAAGACCTCTGAGGAAGAGGGTGTTGTACTATTTATCCGGTAACTCGGATGCTATAGTGGAAAGCTCAAGTGTTTTGCTTGGGGACTGGATGTAGGTCAGTGACTCGACCGAACCAGTATAAATCCTGTGTTTTATGTATTGTTCCTTATTGCATTTATTTTTTAATTTATCGATCTATTTCATATTTCACTATTCAGCCCCCCTCTAATGGAATTTCAAAGAGAAGAAGAAATAAAGAAGAGAAGAAGAAGACTCACATTTTCAGTCTGTGTTGGGAAAAGAGGGTGGCCTCCACAGTTTGCTTCATCGCCGGTATACTGCTCCACCAAAGAAGAAGGGAAGGGGAAAGGAAAGAAGAGAGGAAGAGAAAAGAGAGGGAAGGAAGAGGAAAGAGAGAGAGAGAGATCCGGTTAGAGAGAAAGGGGAAGGATAGAGGGGCTTTGCAAGGGAGAAGACAATTTTTTTTTTCATTTACGTGAGGTATTTAAAGGATTTGAGTGAAAATTTCCATAACTCCTAATATTTTTGAAATTTTCATTTTACTACTCTTTTAAAAAACTATTTACTAAACACCTCAATTTCCCTATATTTTGTAAAGACTTCTACTAAACCTATTCTAACTATATTATTTTTATTGTTTTACAAACTCAACCTACTATATTAATGACAAATACTAATCTATGCACTAAATTTCAAAATAAAACTATTTTTCAAGCATTTTCTCTTTTTTTATTCTTTTTTGCACATTTTCTCGAAACTAACAACAAAATTAAGTTTTTAATACATTTTTCTATGAAATCATGCATAGTTTAATATGAATTAAACTCTAAAATGTATGTATGATCAAATACCCCCATGCTTATCTTTTGCTAGTCCTCGAGCAAACTAGAAAAATGCAAGAATTACAACTATCACTAACTCACTTTCGTAGGAATCACGGTCGCATTTAGCATATGCAACAAGTCCTTTCAACCTCTGGGTTACCCCAGTGGACAAGTAAGGTCTCGTGAGGGTTTGCAGCGATGCTACCCACAAACATCTTTGTCATGTATGCATAGTATTACACATTTTCATAAGTAGTAGGTAATTAAAGACTTTGTTTTTACAAATATTTCTTCTTATTGCAAAATCAAAACATAATTAGAGTCTTTTATATACCACCATAGCAAAATAAATTTTTTACTTTTATAAATATCATAATTATTATGTTTTATTCTTGGAAATTCAAATAAAAGCATGTTTTTATTTACTCATCCTCACTCCTATGTTTTCTGCACAGGTTTTCTCAATCACACTTCTAAGTAGTGAACTTTTTCTTTTTAAGCTCTTTTTTTTTCTTGATTTTCAAATTTTCACGCTTTTTCTTTTTACGCACTTATTTTTTATGGCTTGCGTATGGTCTGCTTTTATGCCCTGTGCAATGTTAATATCTTTTATACCTTTTCAATGTATACCAGAAGATATTGACTAAGACATAAAAGTGACTTCATTCATTTACCTTTTTGACATGAGAATCAAATACTTCAACTTGTTTCTGTTCTCAGCTACTAAGGATCACGAAGATTCCCACTCTCCTTTTCGAAATAAAACTCAAATACTTCAACTTGCATCTAATTCCCATCTACTAGGGATTGTGAAATTATCCAAACAACCTAACACATGCTCTTTTACTTTTGAGCTCATTTTTGAGCTTTTGTTCATTTGCTTAGTTTTTCAAAAATAAAACTGTGCATATTCATATTTGTGATTCAAAATAAACTCTAACATGTATCTATTGTCATTTCTTCAAAATCCACATAAACAACCATAATTTCTAAATCCATGGCAGCAATTTTTTTCGTGGGGTTTAAAAATCCTCTGAAAACATTAGATTTGAAATAATATTCATATAAGTTCAAACTCTTTCTTTAAAACCCTACTTTACATGAAAAATGTGTAAACATGTGCAAGAACGTAAACAAAAATATCAAGGTATGCAAAACTACACCCTCCCTCATGCTTGAATGGCGTTGTCCCATTGGCACTCCCCCATGCTTATATGAAACTAAGTGAATGCACATGAGATACAATAAATGAGGGAAAAGTGTAGAAACACCAGACATGAAATATAAATGCATGTTCTATGAATGCAATGTATACATGACATATCATAAAAACTCATGAATAAAACAAAAAAGGAAAAATAAAGCCTAATAAAATCTACAAATGCGAAGGAAAAAATCTAATAATATATAAGATATGGGTTGCCTTCTATAAAGCGCTAAGTTTCACGTCCCCAACCAGACGGATCCCTGAAAAAACCTTCATCGTCCATGAAATCAATAGACATGAAGTCAGGCTCAATCAGGCTCTCTATGAAAAAGAGTGTCATCTATGACACTAAGCACTGTGTTCCCACCCACTCGACCCCTAAAAGTGATATCATGACTCTCGCTACAGGAAGGACGGAGGTTAGACTCCTTTGGGAGACTACACTCGAAAGGAGAGTTTAGGACCGATTGACTATCGATATATGAAACATCAAACAAGGGGTGGCTGTGATCCTGCTTGACTAGGTCAAGCATCTTTTGCATATGCAGCTCTTGCTTGCTAAAAGCAGTCGGTTTCCCTAAGGCCTGAAAAACTGAGGCTTGGTGAATATATAATGACAATACGAACTGTGGGTCTTGCCCCTTCTCGTGGGGCCTAATGGAGGAGACCGACTCATCAGTGGGTATGACATTGGGCTCATGAATTGATTCTTGAATGGGGTGACACGCCTTCCCATTCCTAAGGGATGTAACAGATTTGACCTGCGCAGGTTGTGAATCTGTGGGGTGCAGGTCAAATGATATAGAATCCGCTCCCTTTGGGATGACAACAGGCCGACTAGATAGGCTCCCCTCACTTTGCCTGCTGAAGGTCTCAACCAACTGTCCCATTTGAATCTCTAGCTTGGTTATTGATTGCGTGTGGGAACAAAGAGTGGCCTTAATGTCAGAAAAGGCCACTGACATCTTCTCCTGAAATGATATCCGCGATGTGGGATCCTGAAGAGAAGGCGGACTACATTAGGGGTGAACCTGTGGAACTATGGGACACGAGTAACCTTGTGAAAAGTTACTCTGTGTATGCTGTGTCTGAGAGGGCTGATGTATTGGTTTCGCCATCCTGGGTTATATGTGGATGCAAATGGATAGTGCACAGATCGAGCGAAACCTTGGGCAACATTCACCTACTCCTGAACGAATTCAGGATATAGCGGTGTTATCGGACACTCGAAAACACAGTGTGCAGGGCTAGCTCATAGCTCACACACTCTTCCTACTGGACTTCATAAAGAATTGGCTAGGAATTGATCTAATTTCCTAGTCAACATGTCAACTTTGGTTTGCAGATCTTGCTCGGACCCTACTTCAGAAATTCCACCTTTCCTAGGACCACTAGGCATAGATATGGTCCTATCGAGCCGTGAAGACAAGGTGTGATGCATCACGTTTTCACTCAAGGTCTCAAATAAAGACTAAGTCTCGTCCTCACTCTTGAGCAAGTGCCCCCACACGACGAATCAATCATTTGCCTGTTCTTCTCGGTCAGGCCATCATAAAAATACTGCACCAGTTGCCAACTGGGCACTTGGTGGTGGGGACACTTGCGGAGAAGATCTTTCATCCTCTCCCAAGTTTCGTGAAACATTTCTCCCTCTATTTCAGAAAAGTTGTTGATGGCCTTTCGATACTGGTTTGTCTTACCAATTGGGAAATACTTTTTAAGGAATTCGCGCTGCATTCCTTCTCAAGTGGTAATCCGAACCGTCTCAAGAGCCTTTAGCCAGTGCTTGGATGTATCTTTGAGGGAGAACGAAAACAGCGCTAACCTTAACACATCATCTCCAAAGTTGTTGATTCGCACAGTCTAGCAAATCTCAAGGAATTCGTCGAGATGACGATATGGGTCTTCGTTGCTAAGGCCATAAAATAAAGGTAACATTTGGATCACACTCGCCTTAATCTCAAAGTGGTTTGCTCCTACATCAGGTCTTGTGATGCAGAAGGCAGGAGTATAGGCATTGGGCATGAAGTACTCCCTAAGGGGATGAATCATCTGTTGATCCTCAGCCATGGTTGTAGTTCTATGGGCTCTTCTGATAAGGGACTCAGGGTCCTCGATTGGCTCAACAAGCTCGGGGTCAAGCGAGCATCGCCCTCACATACACCTTGAAGTAGACCGGTGTAGCACACATCCTAATTTGGGTTTTTCTACCTAACTAACGTGCTAGCGGCCAAACCACAAAAACCACAAAGTGAGTAAACAAAAACAAATACAAAAAGCAAGAAACAAACAAACCACACACTTGCACTCAGTAGGGAATTTACGAAAATGAAATATATGTGGACGGTACCAATTGTACACAATCACTTCTAAGGGAATCCTAATGGGTGACTGTGCAGAAAAAGTAAGCTCTTCTCTACGTTATGCAAATACATGGTTCTAAAACCTAAATGCAAAAACAAACTAAACAATCATAATTAAAGAACTAAATTAAACTAACAACCTAAAATACGAGAACTAACACAAGGAAATAAAGTGAATACTCGTATTTCGCCATTCCTCAGCAACAACGCCAAAAATTTGATGTCTATTTTTAAGAAAATGATTTTTGAAAAGATTTTTAAATGAAAAGTAGTGTGAAAACCAGACACCAAATATAAAAACCGGTTCTCACTAGTAGTAGAGACCGGGTCGAACTTAGGGAACGGAGAATACTTTGTATTCAAACAAGCAATTAACTATTCTTTATTGCCAAAATGAGAAAGTATGAGAAAAGTAAAGCTAATCAACTATTACAATAAATGAATACCCTACGCAGAGGGTTTAAAATGATTTTATTACAACCCAAGAATTAAATGGAAATTAAAACTCCTAATCTAAAAAAACAAGTCTTTTATGCTTGTGCCTCCTTGTCACATGTCGAATGCGTACGCAACAAGTATCACTCACTTGCTTGATCCTGCTCCACACCTTTCTGCACACTTCAAAAGCACACGAGCAACACAAGAAAAAAACAAAAACTATACTATGCACAATATAACAAATAGATGGTAAAATCTAAATCGAAACAAGGAAAGATTATATGGAAGAAATGCAATGACAAGTTGAATGAAATTTATTAAATGATTGCTAAATTCTAAATGACAAGTAAAGAAATATGCTAAACATATAATGCTAATGTATGCAAGCTAACTACTAACTACTACTGTAAATGATTTCACAATAATACTACTAAACACTTAAGTACATACTATTAACTATTTTGAATAACTGCTAATTAACATCAATACTACTAAGTAATACTACTAACTATTTTAAACCTAATGACAAATCGCTAAGTAAACCTAAGCACTAAGTGTAATATCAAAGCAATTAACAATAATTTTTTTAACTAAGTAAATCTAATGATAAAGCACTAAGTAAATGTGATATTAAAGTTGTAAGACCCATGATATTTCTGAGAAAATTTGATATGAAATATGTTTTCAGTGTTGGTCATTTCTTGTTTTCTCGCGAGAATTTCTCATAATTGTGCATATATATAACTATATGAGGTCCTAAATCACATAATTTTGCTTTATGAAGCGATTAAAGATGAACCACGCTAAATTAAGGTCCGATATCCCTAGATTAGATTTATTATATATCTAATTAGACACACCTCGAATTCGGAACCTAAACGAGGGAAATGCCTCGTTATTGCATGTAAATTGGCGAAAAAGGGTATATCGATAAAATACGAGTCGTAACGAGGTTAAATTTTATCAGAATTGAAAATCTAAGTAGATGATTTTACAATTTAGGTTGTAATTTATGAAATATAGTTTAAATTAAAGCATTTAAAATATTCCAAACCTAGCTTTTTAAATAAAAAGTAATTTAGGTTTTTAATTAAGTAAATTGCAATTTTTACAAAACCTAAGCAAGGGTTTTCAAAAAGTTTAAAAAAGAGAGCTTGTTTTTGGCATTGTTAGAGAGTGGTTAGCATGGAGCCCACCTCAGCCCATGCTACCTTAATTTAAATTAAAAAGGAATTTTAAAAAAAATGCATCTCATAAAGAGTTTTTGAAAAGTTAGAATTTTTTTTAGAGGTTGGTTTTTGTCATTTCAAAGAGTAGTTGGCAAAAGCCAATGAATTTCAAAATGGCTTGGGCACCCTTTAGGGGGTAGCCCCTACCACATTTAATGTGGTTCAAAAAAAAATATTTAAAGTTCAAAAAAATCGATTTTTGAAAGGGTTGCTCCTTTTAAAAGTCAAGGAGACAACTCCCCTTGAATCAAGGGGAGTTGTTGAGAGTGGTTGGCTCCTCAAGGCCTAGCCTTGAGGGTCAGTCTTTGACCAAGGAGAAGAGGGTGGGGCATGAAGATGGAGTAACCTCCATCTCTCCCCCATTTACTCCCAACCCTCCATCTCCCTTGACTCCATTTTAAAAAGGGGTAGAGGAGGGGGATGAGAGAGAAAGGACACCCCTTCTTTTTCTCTCTCTTCTCTTTCCCTTCACCAATTTTCTTCTTTCTTTCTTTAGTGTGTGTGTGTGTAACTATGTGAGTGGGCATCAACCTTTCCTCAGCTGAAGAAGGAGGACTCCTCCATCATTCCCCAAGGTGAGCCGTTCCTCCTTGTATATTTCATTTTAAGGAAAGACCATTCGGTCTTTGCATGAGCACACAAAACCGGATTTGCATACATGGTATGCAAATGGTTCTATGATGTTTTAGACACCATGAGCATGCCTTACATTAAAAAAAAAGTATATAAATAAAAAAATCATGCTCTTTGAAATCTCCATTTGCTTTCTTTCATTATTTTTTTTATGGTGTTTTCGGAATTCCTTAGCATTGTGGTTGTGCCGGTTGATTCGATGCTCGGTTGGGCTAGGCTCTTGCAGCCAACCTGGACCCATTTGATTTGCTTTGTTTAAGGCCCCACAGTCATCTGTGGTGGTTGTTGCAACCCCTGCAGCAAGCCCCCAGACTGACCAAGGTTAGTCCGGGCTCCCCCCCCCCCCCTTAATGCCCTCCCTTGTGCGGTTTTGAGCCAATGACTGCAACAGCCCCAGCTGGGCTGCTGCAGCCTCCTGGTTGAAGCGGGGAGGTCTGTACCATCTCGGGACCCAGACCTACCTGGGTGACCCACCCACCAAGTGGGGTCACCGTTGGGAGCCTTCTCCCATCAGGTTGACTTGCAACAACATGAACCGGGTGCACTAGCACCCGAGTTTATGTCTTGGGCACACCCACTTTGTGGGGGCGCTGGCCACAACCCATGGCCTGGGTCTGGACTCCACCCCAGGGGTATTGACCCCCAGCAACTCCCTACCTCCTTGACCTAACAGGGTCTGGACCCACAGGGTCCAGACCATGCTACCCGGACTAGGCCACCCTAACCGGGTGCTAGTCGCCCCTTTGGGCACCTCCATGAACTTGGGGCTTGGGCTGCGGTTGCAGCCCTGGTCTGAACCACTTATTGTTCAAACCAGGGGGCTTGCACAACCCCCTGTCCATGACCCAGCAGAGTCTGGACCAGCAGGGTCCAGACCATGCAGTTTGGGGCTAGACCCGCCTTGTGGGGTGCTAGCCGCAACACTTGGGCATGAACTTTCAACCCACCCAATAGTTGGGTGTGGGCTGAAAGCTGCAACCTTGGTCTGAACCTTATAGTTCAGACCAGGGGTACCTTGTGTTGAACCCAGCTAGGTCTAGTCCAACTTGGACCAGATGTGAACACCCCAAATTTTTCAAAATTTTGTAAATATTCCCTTTTTGCCCTAGCCTCCATTTTTTGAGAAAATTGAGTCAGTTTCAATCTAAATTCCAGTTTATTTCTCGGATTTTACTGAAATCAGATCCATTTTATATATCTGACTCAATTTTGGATCTGGATCCAGTACCAAGTTCCAAATCTGAGCCCTGTTATCCAAATTTTTAATCAAAATTACAAAAATACCAAAATAATTTTTGAAAGGCTTAGACAGTCCATCCGGTATCCATTTGGATCCATTTACTCTGTATTTCTCGATTCGAGATCCAAAACTCAAATATTTCCTCAAAATCTTGGATCCAAACCCATTTTTTGAAGAAAATTCCAAGTGATAACCCCGAATGCTCAGAAAACCCCTCTTTTGTAAATATTTCTCAAAAACACAAAAAATAGTTTTAAATCCCTTATTTTCCATACTTTAGAGTTTTATTTCAAAGAATACAAAAAAATGTAGAAAAAATAGAAAATACAAAAAAAAATCAAAATAGAAAAGAAAAATATGAAAATGATAGTTTAGAAACCCTTCTTTTGAAAATCGTTCTTTGTTAAAACCCCTTTTTAGAAAGAACCTATTGAGAGGAGCCTTGTTTTTGAAAAAATTGCTGAACTTGAGAGGACCCCTATTGCAAAAATGCAACGACTTCTTCCCGAGGAACGACCAAAGGGCAGAGGACCCTTCGTTCAGTAGCTCTTGCCTTCCATCCGTCGATCTCCAACCGATCCTTCACTTTCTCGATTCTTCTTCCCTCTCTATATAAACAAAGCAACGGAAAAGGAGAGGGATCATTCATTGTTTGCCCATCAATCGTTAATCCATTACATTCACGAAACACCATCTTCCATCGATCATTTTCCACAATTTCACATCATCGGCTATAACCTTCACCCCCACCTTCTCTTTCATCAAGTCTCCTCTCCTTCTCTGTTCATTGGAAAAGAATTTCAGAAGAAAATGGAAGGGAAGCTTAATCCATCCTTTAGAATTTCAGAAGAACTATGATGAGTTTCCCCCTCTTTTTGTCTCTTTTTTTCTTTTTTTCTTTCTTTCACCTCTCTGGTTCTTCTTTCAATTTTAAGTTATGATCCCATCGATGCACGTCTGGTAGTGTTGGGTTGCTTGTGCAACACCAACCCACCCCTGTGCAAAATCAACAGAACGATCGTGTTCCTACATCTTAAATTTCTTGTTTGCATTGTTATTTTTTGTTTTGTTTTGATTTCAGTATTAATTAGTTATGAACTTTCGTTTGTTTTTCTCCGAATTTCAATTCCTATTCCTGTTTCTGTCTTATTTTAGTCTGATCACAATTCTTGTTTTGTTATAATTTCTGTTTGTCTTGATTTTTGCTTTCCTTTTTGTTTTGTTTTGATTTTTGCTTTTGTTTAGCTTTGAATTTTGATTCATGTTGTTCTCTTGCTTTGAAGCATAGTGATTCATGGTGTTTGATTGAGTAACTATTTGATTGATTGATCAAACGAATTCCAACAATCAAATACTAGAAGCTTTTCTTTCATCGGCTTTCTACTAAACTCCGGTAAAACATCCTTTGACGAGTTCGTCTAGGTGCCGGGATCAAATTTGAATGCCGTTAACAGAGTCTTACTAAGTTTTACTGAGTTTGACAAGGATCGTTAGCACAACATTTTATTGATTTTCAATTTTTTCCCCTTCTTTCTGCACTTTTCTGCATCGTGGTTCATTTTTTTTTTTGAGATATCCATCATAGGACGACCCCCCCCCCCCTCCCTTTTTCAACTATTAAAGGGTATCCCCGTTGAGGTGAATTTAACCTTCATATGATAGCACTCTATGTATACATCATCCTCTATCCATTGCATTTTGTTGTTGTTGTTGTTGTTTCCTTTATTTTACTGGTTATTTCAGTTTTATCGTGTGGCCATCTTCTGATCCAACTTCAATGCCTATACCTCTGTATCCACTTTTGCCTTGTGTAGAGGGATTTTCGTCCCTATGCTGTAATTTGATGTTTACCAATATTTGTGTTTTCCTGTGTTGTGTGTCCCTTTCATGTGTTGCTCCAATCGAGATTCTGCTAAGGATGTTCTGCTAAAGTATAACAATGAACGTTGAATAGGTCTGCTAAACATTAGTTTGCCGGGTGGATATAAACATAGAGCCACACTTGCTGCGTGATCGATTCATGATAGAGTCATTTATGCATTTCAATTTGGTGAAACCAAGTCACTGGTATGCTCAGTGGTTCGGTTGTTTAGCAGAGCGTTTATCTTACTGTAAGTAACTCATGTTTTGAAGCATATCTAGTCTCAGGATTACCATATCAGGTTATGGCTCTATCTCTGTTTACTTTGCACTCCATCCTGTAGATCAGGATAAGCGTTATAGTTTGTTACAGGAAGCATAACATCACCTCATCTCTACTTTCATCAATATCAATGAGCCAATTCCCTGTACACACCTTTTCATTCATTTTATCTAATGCTCATGATCTGCGCAACATTTTTTTTTCATCCCCATCCTCTTGTTCGTAGTGCGATCCATCTCGTTGTTGAAAGTCTGCTAACTCTTTTTGTTTATGCTTGTATTGGAATATGTAATATCAGACACCCTCACCTCATTGCATCATGTAATCGTTTTTTGGAAAATTAGTCTCCTAGTGGCATCATACAGAAATCCATTATCAGTAGGATTTTCTCTTAAATCAGAGCGAGGGAAAATCTGTTGCTCACTAAGCTCAAGATTGAGTGGTTTCTGAAGGTGAAGTGCCTAAAGTACTTTGGGTTTTTTTTTGCTTGTAATCCTTTAATCCATCAAATAACTCTGGAGCCTCACCTATTGTCAGGAGCAAAATAACTTTTGATATTCTTGTTCCAGAATTCCCTGCACTTGAAGATAAACAACAATGCTATTTTGAAAATTTTGCCTTTCCTTAAATGTATTTTTGCTGGAATCTAAAAAGTAAGTAAGCTCCAGTCCAAACTATGTTTCCAATGACTGGCAAAGAATCGATGAAAACCATGGATGGACCATCCTGGAATAAGAGAAGGTAAATGCAAAGTAGACTGAGGAGCAAAAGGACCAGAGATGACGTCGAGAGCAGGATCCCTCTCAAATTCCAGATCTGTCTAACTGTCAATAAACTTGATTCCAGCAATCTGATTCAGACCACAGGAGGTTATTGTGCAAACACATAAGTCGGCAGGCTGATGCATGATATTATTTCTTCATGACAACATACTTAGTTATCTTTTCATGTCACTGGGCAATCCACTTACCTGCCATACATTTATGCCCACCTTGCAAATCCACTCCTTTACCTACAGTTAGCCATTCCATCACCCTGCTGCTACAGTGTTGTTTGCAGCAATCTGTGCATATACCATCTCCTGCACCTTGCACTAAACTCCATTTAGCCTTCACCACTTTCCTTACCCACTTCTTTATCATCCATTTTTCTGCATATGTTTCATTATGCATCTGCTGAAATACTTCCCAGGGTAGTGTATTCCTTTTTAACATAGATATATTAAGCTCACATAAGCATCCCCTGCTTGCACTTTGGCATCATACCTTAGGCAAATGTATGCAAATTCACATTTTGCTCAAATAGCATTGCACATCTCTCTCTCATATAGATAGTCATGTATATTTTTATCTTTTCCAGTATCTCAAGATAGCACATGTGCATTTGCATTCGTAAAATGACTTCATTCCATTTTCTTCTTATATTCACATCTCACCAACTCTATTTTTGCAGAAAAGTTATAAATCATTGAATTTCTTTTCTAGCTTAGGAATTTGAATTCCAATGCAATTTCAATAATGTAATAGCTTGATCATAATGAGAAATTTACATTTTCAGCCCTAGATTAGAATGTATGAGCAAGTACATATCTTCTATAATTGCTTAATTCATGACATTTTTCTCTTTTATTTCAAAAATTCACGAATGGGAACACGAATGGCACATGCACCGTTCTTATAAAAGGTGGTTAAATCCTAAGTTGACGATTTGCATCAATGACCATAGTCAAGATGTGAACAAAACTTATGGTTTTCATCTTTTATGGGATAACACCGGATCCACACTGGATCCCCTTTCAAAAATCATCATATTTTCTAAATATTTTCTTCCTTTATCAGAGTTTAACATAAAATTAACTTAAAATATATATCAATGGTCATGGTCAGGATATATTGAGAGTTAATTTCATTTTAAACTCTATAAAGGCACCAAAAATGTGTTTTATTCTTCACTTGAATTTAAATACGATTATTATATAATACATTTTATGACCATAGTCAGAAATGTATTATATTTTCAATCTTATTTCACTTCATTTAAAGAATGAAATATGTTTTTCAAAACCAAATTTCAAATTCTTTTAAATTCATTCATCATTTAGGATAGAATTACATCATATTTTCAAAAATTCTTTTCATATTATTTCAAAATCCAAAGTGATTTTGAGATAATTCTTCAAATATCTTCTTCACTTCTCAAATCAATCTTCAATTCTTATAAATTCAAATTCTACTTTATATTCTCAAATTCTATCTTATTTCAAAACTTCAATTTCAAAGTCCAATTTGACTTTGAAATTTCAAATTCATTTTTATCTTCAAAATTCAATTTCCAATTCAAAACAAATTTCAAAGTTCAATTCAACTTTGAAATTCCAAATTCATTTTCAGGATTCAATTTCAAATTCAATTTAACATCTCAAATCAAATTTCAAAGTTCAATTTAACTTTGAAATTCCCAGATTCATCTTCTGATTCAAGTTTAACATCAAATTTATTCATTATTTTTTTGAAATTTCTAAAGTTCCATCTAAAGATTGAGTCTTGATTCTCAAATTCAAAATCAAGGTTTTGAGATTGATTCCGAATCTCAAAATTTGGTTTTTCCATAAGTTTAAAAACCCACTTTTAAATTCAAATCTGGATTTTCAAAATCCAGATCTATCTTCAAAATCCCATTTGGATTTTCAAAATCCAAAGGTCCTAAATTTAGAACCCAATTCCACCTTGGATTTAGATTTTCAAATTCAGTCCCATCTTAGACTTCAGATCCAATTCCATTTAGGATTTCAGATTTTGGATTCAACTCCATCTTGGATTACAGACTTTGGATCCAATTCCATTTAGGACTACAGATTTCAAATCCAATCTCATCTTGGATTCCAGACTTTGGATCAAATTCCATTTAGGATTCCAGATTTTGGATTCAAATCCATCCTGAAATCTAGATCTAAAATCCAATTCTGTTTTTAAATTCCACCTAGATCCAAGACCCATTCTAGCTTCAAACTTTAAATCTGGAATTCAATCCACTTTCGAAATTCCATCTCAAATTTGAATTCTAGATTCAAAATCAAATTCAAAGTTTAGTCTGACTTTGAAAATTCATTTTTTACTTCAAAAATTCTATCTCAGTTTCAAAACTCTCATTTTCTTCATATCTTCAAATTCAAGATTTATTTTCAAGTCTTTGATTATCCCAAGAGTTAGAACTTCAAGTCTTCTTCCAGATCTATCTTAAAATTCTGAGTTAGATTCAAAATCTAAATTTTTTAAACCAATTTCAAACCTTTGAATCATTTCTTCATTCCATTATCAAATTTATTTCAGAATCACTTGGAAAATCTTAAAATTTCTAAAATATTTTTTCAAAAGAGCATACATCTTTGTATTTGCACAAGCATGATTCTTTGTGCATTTTAGACTTAAAATACACACTTAGACAATATTTAGGCAAAATAAAAGGCATAAGTTCGCTCCTTGGTTCAATTACCCTTGGTAAAGGCGTCAGGAATGGTCGAACCTCGTACCGACGAGCGAATCCCGTCTCTCCATTTTCCCGCAAATTTTCAAAACGGAGGTGAGTAGTTTCAAAACATTTTTCAAAATTAAGGTCAAGTGAGACCTTTGCAAAAGAGTTCCTCTCTTCTTTATTTTCTTTTCTCTCTTCTTTTCTATCTTTTATTCCCCTTCAAAAAGAGAATAGAGGTTAGAAATGCAAACAGAAGGAAAAGAGGGAATCAAGAGGAATTTTTTTGCAATGATCATAGAAGTTGGTGACCGAGATGGGACCCGTCTTCGTCTGATCGAATTTGTGCCTTTTGCTTTGCTTTGCTTTGATATTATCTAAGTCTTTATTCTACAAAATGTCAGCTTTATTTTCATGCAAACCTTAAAAGCCTAGACTCTGTCTTAGCTGGCATAATGCATATAGGATTTAAGTATGGTTTGGTAGGACCATATTGAGGAGATTATTCCATGCTCACTTAGACTTAGGTCTGAAATACAACTCTCTTCAATTCTAGGGATTGAATGCAAACAATGTATGCAAGTGTATGCTTTTCTTCATTTAAATTCTATCTCCTTAGGATTTGCATTAAAAACATCTGGTTTTATTGCATATTGAACATGTTTTTAAAAACATCTCTACCTATATTGTCCCAGTCTTCACGTTGCTGGGTTGTCTTACTGAACCATAGTTTGGGAGAAAGCCTCACAACTGGACCACTTATTTAGGTTAACACCCCCTACCACGTACTTAAGGGCCATAGTTCAAAGTATATTGGTAGGTGCTCAAGGATGTTGGGAAATCATTACCTTAGAACCAGAGAGATATTTTTTATGCCACGTACTTCGAGCTTCGGCTTGAGTATATCAGCATACCTTGATTGAAATCAGATGATATGAACCATAGAGTTAGGATTAAGGTCCTACAAGCCATTTCAAATATTACATTTAGAGTTAGCTTTAGGGAGTGCTGTGTGCACATCCTTGTTTGTATAACTATGATTCTGTGATGCTTATATAATATTACCTTATATTTTCTAAAAAACCTGGGTATATTACTCAAAATTTCTTCTTTATTTTCAAGACCCAGGTGCATATTTTCCTCTATCTACATTCTTTTCTCTTTTATATCAAAATTTTCTTCAAAATCCTGGAAATTCTTTTCTAAATTCATTAATTTTTTTTCAAAATTCCAGGTATATACTCTCTTTTCTTCACAAAGTCTACCCATAAGTCTTGCATTCTATCTGATTCTCTTCATTCTTCTTTGCCCCAGTATTACTCCAATGGTGTCAAATTTCTCTGGTGCGATCTTTCTCAGAGATCATATCTTTTATCAAATAAGGGATAAATCCTCGAATCATTGGGCTATTCAGTCTCATTTCTTTTTCCCTCAGTGGTATTATTCTTGGTTCGCCACCTTCTCGCGTATGTTCCCAGACCACTTAGATGACTGTGGATTGGAGATGGCATCGGCAGTAGGCAAGCGAACTATCAACGAAAGTTTGATTCAGGCTATGGCAGATTGGTGGAATCCACACACCTGCACTTTCTGGTTTTCATAGGGAGAGATGACTCTACTAATGGACGAATTCAATGACATTATGGGATTGCCAGAACCAGCCGGTCAGCCAGATGATCCTGTCGAGCAGCAGTTCCTGATCAACATCAAAGGGGTAGATGTTCGAGAAGCATTAGCCAGATCAACAAGGATCACATCTTAGCCTCTCACCGAGATCAGTGGGAATCCGTTTCTTGACCTGTTTGGACTCTATCGCAAGTATACAGCTTACGAAGAGGTTGATACCTTGTTCTGAGCAGCGAAAGACAGAATTCAGCATGCCATGATCCTATGCACAGTGAGATTAGCATTTTTCTAGGACGGTCAGAACTTTGTCGATGTCAAAATTGTCTAGCTCTTTCGAAGATGGGGAAACAAACAGACCCGTCGTCTTTCAGTTTCTATGGCCACCTTAGCCTTTCTCTACTGAGGCTTAGCTCACTTTGCTCTTGAAGAAACCGTTTTGGTGGAATGATGCACCTATGCCTTGCAATCGTGGTTCTTGCGACATGTGCCATCAAAGGCCAGTTCCTTCAGGTTCAACAGTAAGAAGCCGAAGTCTGTCATTCAGTGTCGAGCTTTGATCGATAGTCTGCATCAGGAGGATATCGTTTGAGATTACTTCGACAGGCGAGAATCAGTTCCTTGCTACACTTTTAGTCATAGCAAGCGCTACAGATTGCTTGGCCCCTTCTTCTATGTCGATTATCAACCATAGAGGTGTCTCAAACAGTTTTCGCAGCGGCAGGTTCGTGCCAACACTCGCTTTTCGATGGGTAACATGCCAGAATTCAATCTACAGTCGGATTAGTGGTCTGGGCATACCATGTAACCAAATACACTTGGGATTCTTTCATTTCTCTGTCTATATTTCCAGGACTCAATATATCTTTTGAATATCAAGAGTGGTGGCAAACTGTCTACCCACCCTCTCTTTGTCTTTGAATTTATCATTAATAAAAGTTTACTTTTGTTCTACTGAAAAGCTTTTGGGACAAATATTATCCTTTTACTCATTTTATAGCATAAATAGCCGTGATGCTTGTGGCGACCTTATCCTTGGAAAAGGAACATTTTTTTAAATATCTTTCTTGTTCTTCTTCAGTATCTTTTATCATGGTTGACAACCTCGCCTAGGTAACATGGCACATTTTCAGTTGTCATGAAGATGATGACAAAAATTGTCACAAGTCTTGTGATGACCCAACCTCTGGTAATGAGATAATCCTTTTAATTGTCTACCAAATCCTCCATTCTTTTCTCAAAATTTTGTTTTAAAAGTTTCTTCCTCGCTCTAACCATTCTCTTATTCTGCAGAGCGAAAACATTGGCATTGTCAGAATGGTTCAGACAAGGACTGGAAAGAAAACGGTTCCTCAACACAGCGACAATAAGGTGGAAGGAATGGACTCTCCTAAATCAGTCAGAGGACAGGGCCAGAACAAGGGAGATGATATTGATCCCGCTATGTATGGTCTGTTTCAGAAGATGATGGCTAGGATGATGTCAGAGCAAGTCGAGGCCAGTCTGAAAAGGGCAGTTCCTAAGAGCAAACTGAAAAAGAAGGCTGTGAGTAAGCCAATCAAAATCATCAGAAAGAAGATCTAGCCAGACAGTACTTCTGAGGACACTAAATCAGCGGAAGAAGAGTCAGAAGAGGAAGAACGGTTTATGTTCAGCCAGAATCCCCCGTGACAGTTCATGAAAATAGTTACTAAAGAGCCTGAATCTGTGAACAAGCCCAAGTATGGGATCCCGACAGAGGATCCGATGCGCGAGCAGTTAAGGGAAGTAACCCGCGCAGTCAAGGACATTCAAGCCAAGCGCAAGGGAAAGCAAACCTATTTAGGCGAGGATTTCTACGATGGTCTAGACGAAAATGATAATCTGGAGAATCTCCCCCGCAAGTTCTTCAAGTTTGACGGAACGGGCAATCCGAAAGCCCATCTGGCCACGTTCTATGCAGAATGCAGTTGCTTCAGGAAGGACAATAGGGCCCTGTTCATTTGCTTCCCTCGCAGTTTGGAGAAAACTGCAACAAGGTGGTATGTAGACCACATCAATCCTATCGAACTATGAGAGTTTAATAAAGTAGTGAACTTGTTCATCGAGCGCTTCATGTTCAATGTTGAAGCCTCGCCCACACTCAACCATTTGTATAATCTGAAGCAGAATGAGAGCGAGAGAGCGAGAGAGCAGGAGAGTTCATCCACAGGTGGAGAAGCACCTGTAACAAGATGAAGGTTCCTATTCCAGAGGAGCGTGCCTTGCAAATCATCCTCAATAACTTTTTCCAACCTCTAAAGAATCTCATCTCCACTTCTCCTGCAAAGTCCTTCATCAAGTTGATCGAGAGAGCCGAATGACTCGAAACAGGATTAGATAATGGCCTTTGTGAAGGTTACCCGTTCGTCCGAGGTAACCCCGAGCAGAAAAAGAAGGCATATTTTACCTACTCCGCTGCGATCTCAGGCAATAGCAGTGGTACTAGCAACAAGAAAAATAAGAAAAACTGCAACAAGAACTCAAAAAGCTCTAAGTTTGAAAGAACAAACTCTGTAGCCAAGAAAGGGAAGTTTGTCAAACCGTAGCCTATCCCGCCAGTGCCACAGCCGGAAGCAAAACCGCAGATAAAACCGAAGCACGACGGATGGAGTTATGATAGGGTGTTCACTGCTCTAGAACAGTCTCGAGAGGATATCCTCAAATATATGTTGTTAAAGGGGATGGTCAAACTCCCTAAGGTGGCTGATCCTCCAGTTGTTATGGGCAAATGGAAGGAGAAATTCTGCAAATTTCACCGAACTGTAGGACATGACACAGAGAACTGTTTTGTCTTAAAAAACATAATTCAGGATTCTATCGACAAGAATCTGTTGATCGAGGATGAGGATGAAGAGCAGCCAGAGATCTTATCCAAGCCATTTCCAAAATATTCAGCTTCAATCATTTCAGAACAAGCAACTTTCCTTCAGAATAGTATTCAACCATGTTCCAGCCAGGACATTCAGGATCAACATCGGGTCCTAGTGATGTGCCAGACACAGTCTTCCACCAAGAGGGTGAATATCATCTCAGTTCTCAGCAAGAAGAAGCCAGTTAGTGAATCAGCAAAGGCAACAACAAAAATTGCCAAACATACTCCTAGATTTTCAAAGCGCTTCATCAAGTTAGCTTTTAAGAAGGGCGAATGTGTTGAGTCAGCTCAGAAGCCGATTACAGCTCTGTCAAACATTTCCATTCTGGATTTGACCCAGGCCTCCCCGGAACATCAGCAAGTGTTGGATGACTTGCTAAGAAAGATCAAGGTCAAGCCGAGCACGACTCCGCAAGATATGGCACAGATAGTCAACCAGGCTATGATGAATGCACCAATAACTTTCTCAGATGAGGACCTGCCTAAGCCTCATACATTCCATAACAATGCTCTTTATATAGTAGTGTGGACTAGAGGCATGACTGTCCCTCATGTGCTCATTGATGGAGGCAGCAACCTTAACATCTGCCCGGAGATGACAGCCAAGGCCTTGGGCCTGAAAGAAGAGGAGTATGTCCCGGATCCCATAATGATCTACGATTTTGACAATCATGGGCAAACAGCCAAGGGGAAGATCTTCCTTGAAATCTTCATCAACTACTCAGTGTATACTGTATTATTCCACATGGTGAATGTGCCGCGCACATACAATCTTCTTTTGGGGCGCACTTGGATCCATAATGCCAATGTTGTTCCCTCCACCCTTCACCAATGCATAAAATGGTCGAAAGGAGGCATGATTACCAGAAGAAAGACTCCCGTAACCAATGATTCCTCGCCCGACTTTCACGGCAGACATCCCGAGCATTCGAGAAATCGATGAGATCAATTTAAGTGACAGTCTGGATATGCTGAAGCTAAAAGAAGTCCAGCCAATAGAGAATGACACATCAGTGGTTCAGTGGCAGAGACCTCACTTCTATAAGCTAGGAGGGCGCCTCAATTGAGTTTCTCTTAAGGATTATCCTCTATTCCCTCGCTTCTCAAAAACCAAGAGAGGATTTGATCTATTGATGAAGCATGACTACCAGCCCTTCAGGGGCCTTGGTAAGAATGAGGATGACATCCTAGAGCCAATCGTTCACGCCCGACATATTACCAGTGCAGGTTTGGGTTTCACTGGTCAGATATCAGGTAGAAGAACTACCTTCATCAAGGGAGCAGAATGAGGAGGATAATGCCAATGTTTTCTGTTTTCTTTTTCTTTTATCATCTTGTAGGGACAACTCCGTCCCAATTTTCCTTTCTTCATCAAGATCTCATGTAAATATTCAAGTTGTTGTTTTCAGCTTTAATCAATCAATGAAATTTTGATCTTCTCTTCACATCTTGGCATATATCATTCTCTACTTACATTTTTATCTATGTTATCATTTTTTGTTTCTGTACAAAAGACCATTTTTGAATCTCTTACCTCTTCTCAAAAATCTTCTTTGCACTTTTCAGGATTGCCAAATCATGACTCCTAAATCGCTCAAAAGGCTCATTATCAATCCCAATTTTTCTCAAAATAATTTCAAACCAGTCAGAATCTGCAAGGCAAAGGCAAAGACAGGGGTCACCAAGATGGCAGAACAGATTGAAGAGCTAACAGAGTTTGATTCAGCAATTCAAGAGTTGCCAGAATTTGCCAGTATTCAAAAGCAAGATGAGCCGTCGCCTTTGGTTCAGGATTCGACAGAGAATGTCAACATTGGTTCATAAGATGATTCGAAGATCCTAAAGATTGGCTCCAGCTTAAGTTCAGATGAGAAGAAAAGGCTCATCCATTTTCTCAAACAACATCAAGAAGTCTTCGCTTGGACTTATGAGGATATGCCAGGCTTAGATCCCAAGCTGGTCGAACATCGTCTGGTGCTAAAGCCAGACTTCAAGCCAATAAGGCAAAAACTAAGAAAAATGGATCCATGAGTGGCACCACAAGTTAAAGAAGGACTTGAGGAGTTGTTAAAGGCAAGATTCATGCAGACCATTCATTACCCGGAATAGTTGGCGAACATTGTAGCAGTTTGTTATCATCGAAATTTTTTCCCCTCTCTTGCGAGAGAGAAACGAATTTCGCGAGTCAAACTCGACCAAAGTTTTGAAATTGTTTTTTTTTTTTAAATTAACTCGCCTCCGTTTTGAAAATTTGTGGGAAAATTTCGTGGAATGGGATCCGCCTGTCAGTACAAGGTTCAACCGTTCCTGGCGCCTTTACCAGAGGTAATTGAACCAAGAATCAATTATGTGCTTTAACTTGACTCAAATATCTAAATTATGCTCTATTTTTCCTAGAATGCACAAAGAATCAGGCTTGTGCTATGAAATTTTGAAAAAATGCAAGTTTGAGAAAGTATGATGTTTGCTTTGGAAAATTGAAATGCATTTGGAAAATGACTGGAAAATGCTTGAAAATGGAATTCCTGGGAAAATTTTTGAATTTCATTGGAAATCAGAAATTTGATTAGAAAATAAATTTGCAGGAAAACTTGAACTTTGGAAAAATCGATTTTGAGATTTGGATTGTTTTCTGAGGAAATGGATTTGAGAATTCTGAGAAAATCAGGAAATTCATTGGAAAAGGATTTCTAAAAAGGAAAATGAATTCTCAAGAAAATGGAAATTCTGAGAAAATCGATTTTTGAAAACTTGGGATTTTGAAATTTGAGAATTTTAAAACATTGGAAAATATTGATTTGAACTTGGGAAATGCTTTGAAATGTCATTTGAAAACTTAGGATTCTGGGAAAATCAAATCCTGAGAAAGACTTGGTAAATCCTTGAGAAAATTGTTTTTTTTTTAAATTGAAGTTGGAAAAAAATTTGAAAATAATGCAATTGGAATGAAATGAATGAATGAATATGAATTTGAAAGGGAATTTCATTGAGGAATTGGAAAATCCTTTTGAAACTTTGAGAAATACAATGCATTTTTGAAGTTAGCCTAAGAGTGTAGGCTGAATATGGCTAATATGAAGATCATAAATCTTGGTTTTCTTCGTATTCTGACTATGGCTATAAATACGAATCCCACCGAGTTTATAAACTCCATAAGAGCTTGTGCACGTGCCATTCGTGTCAACCATAGTGAATTTAAAATAAATGTGCATGAATCATACATCATATATTGAAATTTGCAAAAATTAAACTATATGCAATGCAACCCTATTCTAAGAAAAAATGTAACTCTTATTCCAAATATTACATTGATTTTTACATTGAATTGAATAAAATGAAGAAATAAAGTAACTAAGTCTTCTTCTTGAATGTTCCTGCATAACTAGAAAATAAGGTTAGCACAAAAATATAGGTTTTTCTGAATTTATCCGAAAATATGAGAAATTATCGGACATTATTCAGATATAAACCCAGAATCATACCCCCTTTGAGATAAACATAATAAATAATGAATAAATTTCTAAAATAAACTTAAAAATTCAAAATTAAGGTCAAAATGATCAAAATACCTCTGATGACCTTGAAATCAGGGTTTTCTGAAAGAATTTTTGTAAATTTTAGAATTTTGAAAATCAAATGAAATAAATCAAATACAATATAATGAAATATGATGATATTCATGAAAATTTATGAAATTGGAATTTGAAATTTCAAAATTTAGGTCAAAAATACCAAAATACCCTGATAACAAGACTATGGCCTTGAAACCAGGGTTTTCTGAAATAAATTTTGCAAAAATGGAAAATGTGAAATGCGAATGACATTGAAATTAACCCTAATATGATATGACATTCTTATTTACATGAATAAAACCCTAAAATGGCGAAAATATCTTAAAATATCAAATTTAACCTGATTTTCGCATAATTTTCGCTTCTGCATTTAAAGATAAACTAACACATGGAGCAAATGAACTTACAATTAAGCCAAATTTGATATGGACACCTAAAATAACCCTAAAAACAGAATGGAGCTCAATTTTTTTTTTTGTATTTTTAAATATGGAAATTCAAATAAAAACCCTAAATTTTGTGATTTTTGCCTAAAATGTTGATTCTAAAGGAGATTTCAGATATCAATCTTCCATAAAAGTTTCCCAAATTTTATGGGGTGACATAGGACAGTTAGGCAAAGATTTTTTTCTTTTACACTTTCTGGTTTTGACCTATAGTCAAAGCTGTACCACTCCGACAAGTCAGATCGGAATCAGGCGACTCTAGGATTTAGGGAAAACAGACAGATTTCAGTAGAAAATGTGAGAAAAATAATAAACAGATGGTAAAAAAGCTGAAATTGTGAGAAAATGTCCCTGACAAACATATAAAAATTTGATCTTTTTTCACCATTGGGATTCGGGTTACGGTTTGGAAAAGGGCACACTGTTATCAGAGACCCAAATCTCTAGAATTTCTGGATATTGGAATCTGTCAGATAGAAAAGAAAATTTTGAGAAAAATACTGAGGCATTTCCACAAATCCTCAAATTTTGTGAAATGACAAGAAAATATGTTAGGAATAACTTTTATGTTGAAAGTTTTTGCAGACGGGCTACGGATTGAACGAACTATGTGCATTAGGGTCTGTCTACACCTTGACAAAGGAAAATCAAGATTTTCCCAGAGGGCTGGGAAATCCGATTTTTGACAGAGATCAAAACTATTTGGAAAAATCAAAAAATTCTCAGATCATTAGTAGATTCAATTATGAATCCACTATGATTTTTGTAGGACAATCCGAATCTTCCACGAGGGTGGTGTCAGAGGTTTTTGTCTTCTAAAGCACAAACTAGAAATTCTGGAAATGGGAAATCCCAGTTTGGGATTTGATCTTTAAAATGGGATTGCAGTCATCAAATCAATTTGGATTTTTTACATGAAATCTCAGACACATAAGTGCATCTATCACGAAAAACTCAAAAATTATAAATAAAAATTTGAGCATGAAATCATAATTGAACTAGAGATACAATCAAAATCTGTGAATACTAGATTTTCATAAATAAAAACTAATGCAATACTTAAAAACCCCCCAGCAAAATAAGCCTAACATAACACCTAAAGCACACAATCTGCATAAAAACAAAGGTAAAAGAAAACCAGGGAGATGAAATATTGATTTAATATGGCTATTTGAGTGAGGGGTTCAACCCATTGAAAGGATGAATCGCCTCCTTCATGTAGTCTTAATGTGAGAAAAATAACCATTATTTCATGAGATCTAATAAAAAAATAACTTCATACCAATGTAGATCTCATTTAGAACCAGCTTCATATTGAGTTTATGAAACTCTCATCCATATGCCTCAATTCGATGGGCAGTCAAGATAAATACCACACGATATTAATGAGATTAAGGCAAAAATTATAAACACAGGTCTTACCTTAAGATTTTGATGCACGACTGAAGATGCAGCTGCAAGTCGCTGGGGGTTGAAGATGATGGCTGCTTCAAAATTTGAAGATGGTGGCTACAAGGGTGACTACAGTACCAGCTGGAAGTGGGAGCTTGGAAGGGACTGCGGCTGGAGAAGCTTGCTTGCTTTGTTGAAGTTGTGACTGGTTCAAAGGGTGGAACCGGTTGTAGAGGTGTTGTAACAAGGAGGGCTGCAGGCACCGGCTGGAGATGCTTCAATGCTGGAGAAGGTGGAGCTGCATGCGGGTTGGCTATTGTTGAAGGTGTTGGAGAGTTGCAGATGGCGGTATAAGGAGGGAGCTGCTGTCAAAGGGGCTGCTGCAATGGACGTTGGAATTGATGTATTGATTGACGCCAAGGAGGAAGGTGTGATGAAGGCTGGGACTTGAAGATGAAGCTGAGAAGCTGATGATATTGGTATTCCCCTTTAGTGGCTGCTGCCAAGGCTGGAGGATGGCTGCTATGCTGCTGAAGGTTGGATGGTGCTGATGCCTATCGTGGTGGCTTGGGAGCAAGGGCAGCAATGGCTGCTGCCAATGATGTTGAACAGATGGAAGAACTGCTGACGATTGAAGGTTGTAGAGTGTGGCTGAAACAAGAGGTAGGTTGCTGCAAGAACAAGAGAGAGAGAGAGAGAGAGTTGAATGGACGTGAATGAGAGTTGGGAGGCAGCCGTAGGTTTCCTTTTCTTTTATCTTTTGGACTTGGGGCTTAATTCATTCAATACTTAGGTCTTCTTAGGTTTAATGAAGAGAAAGCCAAAAGAAGTTTACGTGAATGGCTGGGCAAGAGGGAAAGGAAGGAAGGAAGAAAGGGAAGAAGGAAAGAAGGAAAGAAAGGGAAGAAAAGAAAAGAAAGGAAAGAAAGGAAGAAGAAAGAGAAAGAGAAAGGGAAAAAAAAAAAAAGGAAGGAAATGAGAGGGGGCTGGAGGTTTGGGTGATCACCTTGTGGGTCCTACCTCCTCTCAAAGAAAATAAAATAATATAAAAAAATAACAAACAAATTAAAAAAAAATAAAATGAAAGAAAAGGAAAAGATAAATTTTTTTTAAATAGAAATAAAGGAGCCATCTCTGAGCCGGCTCTCTTTCTAAATTTGAAATTCTATTTGATAATCATAGGGGTAAAATGGTCTTTTTAGAAAATTTCTAGATGAAACGAGCTATTTTTGGCAGTTTTTGAAACGAGCTCGGATTTTGAAGTTCAATACCTCGTTGCGAAGCAAATCCAGTGTAGAATTTGAAAATTTAATTTTGAAAGAAATCGAGATTGTTTTTCTTGAGAAAATATTTCCAAAAAAATTTCTAAACGAAACGAGCTATTTTTGACAGTTTTTTGAAACGAGCTCGAATTTTGAAGTTCAATACCCCGTTGCGAAGCAAAATCCAGTATAGAATTTGAAAATTTGAGTTTAAAATAAATCCAGATTGTTTTTCTCGAGAAAATATTTCCAAATTTAGAATCCTGGGGGTAAAAATTTCAATTTTGGAAACCTAGGGTTTGAAATTGATTTCTGAAAACTTTTAAAACTCGATCTGGATTGAAATTTATAAAACTGGAGTTCTGGACTTCGAAAATGAAATATGATGAAATGTTATGAAATGCTGAGAAATGATATGAAATGATGAAAAATGCAGACTCTGAATAAAGAATTTTGGAAATTAGACCCCGATTGGCAGTTGTACCAATTCAAAAAGCATTAAAGTCGATAAAATTTGCAAAATAGCTCAAGAAATGGTTTTCAGGCTCTACCGGGTTAGAGTGGCACTGAAAATTGGGGTTTGAGCTGAAATGAACTGAAATGAGCTGGATTGAGTTGGGTTTTAGAGTTCCAGAACTAAAGTGAACTGACCAGACACTGACTCAACTGACCCTTCCGGCTAAATTTTCAAGAAAAGCTGCCATTTTTAGAGAAATGGTACAGAATGGTCACTCCAGTGAAGTGAATTACGAACCTGAACTGGGTTTGAGCTGAAACAAAGGTTACTAATACTGA
Source organism: Nuphar pumila (assembly GCF_984573655.1). Classification (NCBI taxonomy): domain Eukaryota; kingdom Viridiplantae; phylum Streptophyta; class Magnoliopsida; order Nymphaeales; family Nymphaeaceae; genus Nuphar; species Nuphar pumila. The sequence continues at coordinate 84,761,520 of NC_143257.1, forward strand.
GATGAACTAAAATCAAAGCTCAAACACTAGCTCAACTGACTGACTCAGCTCAGTTTCAGCTGAAACAACTGAAGTGGACTAAAATGGGCTCCTGAACACTTAGAAATGGTTTTGATCTGAAACTAGAGTGCTTGAACTCCTTGTGAGCTCAAGTTAGACTCTGGGGAATATGACTAACTATGAATGACTGACTTGGAGACAATTGGCTTGGATTTGAGTGAGAAATGAGCTCATTTCTGAAGAAATGATCCCATTTTGGCAGGAATGGTCAGAAATAGAAATGGTTTGTTCATTGTGAGCTCAGATGAGCTTGAAATGACTGATATTCTGACTGTCCTGAACTAACCAATAAGCTTGGTTGACTCCGACTGACTGGGGTCCGGGATGTCCTAGGGGTAAAATGGTAATTTTCCTAATGAAAGTGGATAAAGTGGTGATTTTCTAAAACTGACTCGGGGTTTGACTCCTACACTGACCTAACAGGGTTGGCACTGCACGATGAGAGTTATTTGAGAATGGATGTGGAAAATTTAGAGTGTTTACAGATGCCCCTCTTTGCTACTAAGCCGGCTTGAAGACGAGCTTAGTGGCAAAGAAAAACACACCAAATTTGGGCTATAAAATGCTCTAGTTAGAAGGATCTGACTGGATATGAAAAAATTAGCCGTCATGAAAATGGTGGATATGAAGTGAAGAATGAAGAAGAAAATTTTACTTCAAAAAGAAGTGAGATTCAGGTTTTGCCCTTAACCTGGATGGGACGAGAAATACTTCGTGTAGAAACAAAGCTCAGGTTTGACCCTTAACCTGATCGGGAGAATGAAATACCTCATCAAAATGAGGCTCAGGTTTAACCCTTAACCTGACCGAGAAATGAAATACCTCATCAAAATGAGGCTCAAGTTTAACCCTTAACTTGACCGGGAAATGAAAATGATGAGATTCTCGAAAGAAGAACTCATGATGGAACCTTCGGACTTCCGCACAATGAATCCGATAGAGGTTTTGCAAAAGGATGAAATTGGGGTCCCTAAAGCTTGAAAATGGGTTTGATTTTGGGCGCCTCATTGCTGAGACTAAATAACTTTTGAAATTGATGACCTTTTGCGAGAAAATGATTGGTGGCTTAACCTTAAGCTGAAATTGGACTGTCTATGGTGGGACAGTGGGAACACAAGGAAGTGTGCGAATCTGAGAGCCCATGCGCTCAGATTATACCAACAGAAGGGAAGGAACCTTGAAAACTCCCGTTATCAAGTCCGTAAAAGGGATAACAACTGATGTCAGGATGCGCCAAAGACGAACCTCAAGCTCTCGCTTCACGCCAGGATGACTAGAAAATATTGTCAAAATGTTGAAAATTGTTGTTGATTCAAAATAATTGAAAATGATGCACATTGTTTTGAAAATATTCCTTCTTTTCTACCTAAAGTATTACCTCCAACTGGGCTTAACTCCGTAGAATCAAGATTCGAATTCAAATTGCTTGCAATTGACTTTCTTTCAAGGAAGCTATCAATTTCCTTTATATGAACAGAAAAGAGAGTATTCTTGATATTGTGAAAGCAATTGGTGAAAGAATATTGATAATAGAATTTCACAAAATTAAAGAAGATTCTTGGCAGATTTGACAGTCTGATATCCTGGGATTCTTTTCTCATGATGATCTTTCCGCCCACTTTTTTTTTTTGACAAAATTGGAGCTCTCTTGGGGTTTTTGGGGATTACATCATACTTCATTTTGGAGATGTCCTAACTTTTCTCTCTCTCTCTTTTTTTTGGGAAGGGTACGTCACAAACTCCTTCATCTCAGAGATGTTTCGATCCTTCTTTTTTTTTTCAGGGATTATATTGATGGTTATTGGCTCTTTGGTCGGAAATCTCTTGATGATAGCAGAAATTAAATATCCTTTAGGATTTGTCGCGAGGCTCATCGCAGTTGCCTTCATCTTGACGGTGCTCTGAACTTTCCCTGAAAGGATCCGTCACAAACTCCTTCATCTTGGAGATGATCTAAATCTTCTTTAGCCCCGGGGGTCTAACTCGCATAATTCGTCTTCATCTTGACGACAATTGAGAGATCCCTTTTGCAGATATTTAATTGCAGCTTTAGGTGATTGAGGAGATATGGCAATTGAATGGATTTTTCTGTATCACCCAGGATATTTCGACTGCTTTATTTTTCAAGAATGATCTTTAAAAATGTGCCATTGACTGCGATCAATATCAATCACTTATGGCTCTGCAACAATATTGAATTTCCTTTGCTGGCCATATCAAGGATTTATTCTTCATCCTTTTGGGTTGGCCAGTAGAAAGAATTTGAATTTTGAATCCTTTTTTGCGAAAGCTTTGTCTTTTCGAAAGTAATATTGAAGGTATTTTGAGGTAATGTTTTTGCGCAATAAAGATTTTGAAATCAACAAATATTTAATGACAAATTGATAAAATTTTCTTGAAATCCTTTGTTAAAGTGAGCATTTGAAGCACAACGCAACACATCCATGACATAAATTTTCTTCTTTTTTCCCCAAAGGAGAAGATTCAGAAATTGAAAATAGGAATTACTCCTCTCTTCCCCTGAAGAGGAGGTGTTTGCAAAATGAACTTTCGAAGAGAAAATAAGCTTTCGTCAAAACTTCCTAACATTAGGTTTCTCTTATGGAAAGAGGGCTGATAAATGTGAGGTCGATGAATTGGTCACGAAGGAACGAGTTCATCACACTCTCCCTGAAAAGAGGGTCCTTTATGATGAAATGACCTAGTATGAAATTGTGGTCACAAGGAAAGCAAACTTTCGTCGAAGCTCTCCCTGAACTAAGGGTTCTTTGTATGAAATTGGAAATTTATTTTGCAAATGGTTCACAAAGACACGAGTCCCTTCAAACTCTCCCTGATAAGGGGCTAGGTGAACAAAGGATAGCATGCGAAAAGAACAAGCTCCCTTGAACTCTCCCTGTAAAAAGGGTCTCTCGCACGAGGAAATGACTGAAATTGGTATTGGGTGACCAAAAGGGTCGAAATTGGAAATTAAAATTTTGAAATTTTGAAATTTGAAATTTGAAATTTGAAATTTGATATTTGATATTTGATATTTAAAATTGGAAATTGGAAGTTTGGAATTTGGAAATTGATATTTGGAAATTGGAATTTGAAAGTTTGGAATTTGGAAATTGGAAATTGGAAATTGGAAATTGGAAATTGGAAATTGGAAATTGGAAATTGGAAATTGGAAATTGGAAATTGGAAATTGGAAATTGGAAATTGGAAATTGATTAACCCGAAGGTTGAAATTGGAATTGATTAACTCAAAGGTCGAAATTGAAAATTTGAAAATTGATTGACCCGAAGGTCGAAATTAAAAATTTGGAAATTGATTGACCCGAAGGTCGAAATTGAAAATTTGGAAATTGATTGACCCGAAGGTCGAAATTGAGAATTGGTTTACTGGGAACAATATGGGTTCAATAGGAATTCAGCCTAAGAACAACATTGGTTATATTGAGAACGACATTGGTTCACTGGGAACGACATGTGTTCAATAGAGATTCAGCCTAATAACTATCAATTCCATAGGAATTTAACCTGGGGATCACATCGGTTCAGCAGGGGTTCGACCTACAAACTATCAATTCCATAGGGATTTAACCTAAGGACCATAGTTTAAAAAGGAAGGATTCAACTTGTGAGCTTTGAATGGACCAGCTGCTAAACTGGGTTTTGAGGGAAGATTCAAATCACAATTTAAATCTTCAAGGAAAAACTAAATGAATTGGGTTTTGAAAGAAAATTCGAGTCAGAACTTGGATCTTCTAGACCAATTACTAAATTGTAGAAAAGTTTGAGGAGTTCAAACCTTTAAAGGAAAGCCAAGCGAATTGGATTTGGAAGAAAATTCGAGTCAGAACTCTAATCTTCTAGACCAATTCTAGAACATTTGAATTGGATTTGGAAGAAAATTTGAGTCGGAACTTGTGAACACCCCAAATTTTCAAAAATTTCAAAATTCCCTTTTTATCCCCGATTCACCTTCTCTGAATAATCGGGTCAATTTTTAACAAAAAACTCCATTCATTTCTTGGATTCGCTGGGATCCAAACTCACTGTTCCTAACCTATTTTTTGAAGAAATTTTCCAAAAATAAACTCAAAATGCTCTATAACGCCTTCTTTGGTAAATATTTGTGAAATTTTATAAATGATCTAGAAATCCCATAAGTTTTTAGAGTTTTGTTTTAAAAAAATACAAAAAATAGAAAACTTCAAAGAAAAAAAAAATCAAAATCTCAAGAAGATAGGAAAACAAAAAAAAATACAAAAGTTCTTAAAACCACCTTTTCTTATTTTGATAAAATCCATTTTTGAAACGACGCGATTTGAAAAAAAAACAATAAAATCGAAGGGGGGTGTTGAAAAAAAGAAAAAAAACCCTAAAGACGTGAGGACGTCTCTCTCGAAATCCTCCCTTTCTCTCTTTTCCCTCTCGGAAGCTCTCTCACCCTCTCCATCGCCACCCATCTCTAGAGATCCACCGATCCTCTTCTCTCCATCGCCGCTCATCTCCAACCGACCCCTTCCCGAATCATCTTCTCCATCATTAAAAGGGGCACGAAAGGCTTCTTTTAACCTACCGCGTTCCACCCCCGCACCCCTCTTTTCCCTTCCAGCTTCTTCTTCCCTCTCCCAGTTCCCTCTTTCCTCCTCCTATACCCATATCTTCACCGATCTTCTTCCCAAAGTCGACCAAAGGGGATGAATCAGTAAGGATTTCGCTAGCTCTTCCTTTTCTTTCTGTTTTATAAAAATCTGAAGTCATTCTTTCTTCTGTTTTTTTTAGTAAGCCTCTCTATAATGCCGATTTATCTATGATAGAATCGGCTTATGGATGGCAAAATCAACGAAATAAGTGTATTCCAACAAATTTTTCCTCTGTTATTCCTTTTTCTTTTCCCTTTTTTTTTTCTTTTTTCCCTCTTTTTCTTCTTCTCGTTATTAAATTTTAGTAGTTTATGTACGTCGATGCTCTCACCATTGCCCCGTGTATTATAATTTTGATGTATATTTTGTTTTATTTATTTATTTATTATTATTTTTTAATTATTCCCTTTTACAGTTAGTTTTCTATGATCAGCCTGCATTTTTGCAACGAGATTTTTTGTTATTCCTTCTCTTACTCTTTTGATTTCTTGTAATACTTTGTTCTGTAATTTATATTCTGAAGACACCATTCATAGGGTGGTCTGCCTTTTAGGAGATGTTAGTCCTGTAATTTGGGGTTCTGAATATCCCCTTCAGCAATTTTATGTTTTTCTGAGATGATTTACCATTCTTCACCAGTGGATCTATGCCTCATTCATCATTTACATCATCCAGATTCTCATCTATGAGGAAATTTAGCGTCCAGCATTTGCATACATTCCCTTCACGATACCCCTCACATCTGCAATTTTTTTTGGCACCAACACGATCATTCATTACTCAAGCATCTCATTCTGTGCATTCATCCATGCTATCATCAGTTGACCTATGATAATTTTTCAATTTTTAGTTTGGCTTTCAGTTTGTGTTTTATTTTTTCGTTTCATTTTAAATAGTTTGTAATTTTTTTTTTTTACAAAAATGAGGTTCAATCATAATATACTTTGTTTGGCTCATAACATGGTTCGTCATGAGAATCTCAATCTGCTGAAGGCAGTTGCTAAAATTACTTGGATCTCATTTGTAAAATTGACTTTGGTTTGTTTATTATAAAATCAATTGGATGATGTGTTGTTTTGCTCCCATTTGTTGTATCATTAATGTATAATCTGTCAGTTGCACCCACTCCATTTCCATTACCCATCTTGCCCGCCCTCTTCACAAATTCACATACTTCACACAGGCATCCCATCTGTGATCTTGTTCAAACATCAGTTGTTCATATTACATGGTACCGGGATAGAGATCCTGCTACCATAAGCACATTCTCTGCTTCAAAGCAACGATGGTCTGGTTCTGTTGGATCTAATACAATAGAGAGTTGGATACCTATTAGATGCTATAAAAGTTCGTGAGTGCATGTGAGGATCTTCTGTTTGGGGTACCTTCCTTCATATGAGACTCATAGATGTAAGATTAGGTCGCAAAGGGACTGTTAGAGGTTTCGTAGTTGGAGATAGTTACCATGCTCGTGTTGGCAAAGTAATCAATCAGAATTCCAAGGACGAGATGCTTCATGACTTGACTGTGGTATGATCAATCAGATCCCACATAGTCACTAATCTAGCCAGTGAAGGTGTATTGTTGTTCGGACCCCAAACTGTTGGAGAAGTTACTGTTGCAATGGTTTGCATCAGAAGGCAGCACAGAGGAAAAGGGTTTGTATTATTCATCACGTTGAAGCATGAAGAGGTACTTTGTGCATTCTCAGGGTTTGGAGAATCTATTGGATGGAAGTTTTTCGACAAAATGGATGCTGATAAATAAATTTCTGCCAATGCTTTGTAAAGGAAAATGGAGGAAGCACTGTCAGTTGACATGAGGATATCACCTCATCCACACTACTTATGTTTTTACTGTGATTTATTGTGATCACTGCTATAGTACCTATATATTGTGTTCCCATCGGCTGTTTCCTTGCTGTGTTTATATTTACCACTTAACATGTTTGAGATTTTTTTCATCGTGATTTGCAGAGCATCAAGGTAAGTGTTATACAAGCTGACAAAAAATTTTGGGAGGTTAATATTCTCTGGAAAACCAAAAGAAAATGAAGAACAAGCTGAGGAAAATAAAGTGCTTATGGTATGTCAGCTTAGTATCTGACAATTCTTTGTGCATTTGCATTGTAAACTTATTGACATCATCCTTCCTTGCTAAATGTTCTTCTTCCATTTTTTTTTACCCACGATTGATATATATGACACAACACACATAATGACTGCATTGTTGCTAGCATGGTTTCATATATTAACTGGTTGCAGTTGGAGATGTAATGACTGCCAGTAGAACCTAAAGGACAGGTCAACATTTGTGGTTGTGCATGTTGGAGTTGGGTCTTCGGTGGTCAAGAAGATGGAAATGTTTGAAAAATGTTCATAACAAACTGTCCGAACTCTATGCATGATGAGTTCATATGTGGTCAATTTCCTGATTAGTGACATCCAAAGTCAGGTTGAACTCAGTATTGTCAATCTTATGAGCAGCCCAAAATGAAAATAGCATATGGTTATATTGTATTTCCTCATACATGAGCTGCTCGAGTGAATGGAAAAACTCCTCAAAACTTTGCTTACTGGAGTAGCTTTTTTTTTTTTTTTACAACATGTTACAGGCATTAGTTTCTTTATATACATAAGTGTATGTATAAAGCATAGTTTTTTTTTTATCCCAATCCATCCTCAGCATAGCACTCACCCCACTTACACCAAGGCACCATCATCATCCTTCTGGAATTTTACTCATCTAATACAACACCCTCTCAAACACCAACTGTATATACTCATTTGTCTGCTGCACAAATACACAACATTACCTCTCCATGACCCCCATCCCACCTTCTTGTAACACCCTGTAGTCACACTTTTCCCATGCCTTCCAACTATTGCTTCAATATCACCTGTACACATGACTATCATTACTTTGCCACCAGCACATATCATCATCACATCTACTTCAACATTACTCCACTTTACATACCTGCTAACATCGTGCCACTGCACTATATAGGCACACTTAGTTGGTGCACAACATGCCACCATTTCATCATCATACATACCTTGTTGTAGCTCTGTGTATTTCCATAAGCACAAGCAGCCACCATACTTACCCCCTTATAGTCCATTTCATCCAAATATCCACTTTGAAACTCGACTTGCAGAAGGCATGTGCCCACTACAGTTTGCCAAGTCTGTAATGCATACACCTACTCATCTTCCACTTCAATTCCCAGCTACTTACCACCTTGTTGGCTACGCCTCTGTAGCCCCTACTCACTTATCATCCCCAGCTGCACCATCATTATACAACATATGTACTGTTAAGGCCTTGTTGCAAAACCTACTATTCATTCCCCATTTTTCAGTATCTTACCTACAGCACATCACTTATTGTGATTGCTATCACATTTGCAATAACCCCACACCTTCGTTGGCCTTTACTGTCATCACTACTATATACAACACTGCATCTTCACTTCTTCCCCTTGCTACTCCTGTACTTTCAAAGCACACAATCCACTGTAACCTCTACAACAAGACCTGCACAGTCACTGCTGTCATCACTTTATAGCATCTCCATCACATTGTAACAATATTTCCATACCCTCACATTCACAGCACAGCTTGTACCCTCACCTTTATGTCCCATCTTTGGGAAATCCTGTCCCTGCGAATGGTGCCAAGCACCTATCTTTCCCAAGTTTTCCAACAGCCAGCTCCACTTTGTGCTCCATATATATACTGCACCTTCACTCAATACCTTCTTTAACACAGCCCCACAGCCTTTTTTACTTCCACTAATATCATTTGCCTTCTTCATTTGTCATTTTTATTCATACCACCACCTTTGTACCCTCCACAACTCTTTATTTAGCCTGTTATCCACCAACATATTCACATTCCTTTGCACTTACTTTACACAGCACAACCATCTACATCCTCTTCCATTACCTTTTTACATCAATATTTTCACTACATCTCTATCCTTCATTATTTCACAAGCATCATTCTAGTGCATACTTTGTCATCGCATTTTCATTGACATGCATAAATATTTCATCAATTAAGCCTTAAGATCAGGGTGATAAATCATTTCCTATACACATCACGTACTAATTCATCTTTTGCAGGAAAATACATGGAAATGTCCATTTCTAGTTAGAGACTCTTGCACTCTTAAATTCAATATTGTAATAGCTAGGAACTAATGAGAATATTCACATTTCTTGCTCTAGCCTAGAATGAATGAGCATTGTAAACATCATGAATTGCTTATTTTCATGCTTTTTCCCTTTATTTTTCAAAATTCTCACGAATGGCAACACGAATGGCACGTGCACCATTTCGTAAGAGGTAATTGATCCTAAGTTGATGATCCACATCAATGGTCATAGTCAGGATGTGGACAAAACTTAGTATTTTTATCTTTTATAAAATAACATTGGATCTACACTGGATCCTTTTCAAGAAATCATCATATTTTCTTCAAAATATTCTCTTCTTTTATCAGAATTTAATCTAAAATTAACTCAATATATATACCAATGGCCATAGTCAGGGTATATTGAGGGTTAATTTCATTTTAAATTCTATAAAAGCAAAAAAAAATGTGTTTTATTCTTCACTTGAATTTAAATGTGGTTATTATGTAATATATTCAATGACCATAGTCAGGGATATATTATATCTTCAACCTCATTCTTACTTCATTTAAAGAATGGAATAACTTTTCAAATTCCAATTTCAAAATTCTTTAAATTCATTCATCATTTAGGATATAATTGCATCAATATTTTCAAAATTTCCTTTAAAAAACCCAAGTGATTTTGAACATCTTTCTTCAAGCTTCTATTTCAAATTCCAATTCTATCTCAATTTCAAAGTGCAATTTGACTTTGAAATTTCAAAATTATTTTATATTCAAAATTCCAACCCAAATTCAAAATTCAATTTCAAAGTTCAAATTTAACTTTGAAGTTTCTGATTTATTCTCAAAATCAAAATCAAAGTTTATCTTCTTATCTTCAATCACAGTTTGAGATTGATTATGAATCTCAAAATCTAAATCTTCCTAAAGTTTTAAAATTTCAATCTGGATTTTCAAAACCCAGATCCATCTTTAAAGGTCCTATTTGGACTTTTCAGAATCCAAATCCAAGGTTAGATCCTAATCCCAACTTGGATCCAGATTTCCAAGTACAATCTCCACTTTGGATCTCAAACCTCAGATCCAATTCCATTTTAGGATCCAGAATCCAACTCTACTTTGGATCTCAGACTTCAGATCCAAATCCATTCTAGGATCCAGATCCCCATTCTACTTTGGATCTCAGACTTCAGATCCAAATCCATTCTAGGATCGAGATCCCCATTCTACTTTGGATCTCAGACTTCAGATCCAAATCCATTCTCGGATCCAGATCCCCATTCTACTTTGGACCTCAGACTTCAGATCCAAATCCATTTTAGGATCCAGAACCCAGTTCTACTTTGGATCCCAGACTTCAGATCCAAATTTCATCTTGGATTCCAATTCTTGAATCCAATTCCATTTTCATCTCAGATTTCAAAATCCAATTCCTATTTCCAGGTTCAAAATCCAAAAATCAATTTTTCTACTTAGAATCCAGACTTTGGATTCAAATTCCATCTTGAATTCCAGATTTCAAGTCAAATTCTATTCCCAATTCCAACTTTCCAAATCCAATTCCATTTCATTCCAAAATCCAAGCTTATCTTGATTCTCAAAATTCCAAAAACCAATTCTATTCCTTAATTCTATTTTGATTTTCTCAAATCTTATTCTGATTTCAAGCTTCACAACTAAAATTCAAATTACATCCCAAATTTCATCTTTATCTCGATTCAAAATTCTAAAATCAAAGTCCATTCATGTCTTTGAAATTTCCTTTCTTCTCTTTTTTTTTCTCATCTTCAAATCATTCCTTTCAATGTCCAGATTTATTTTTCCAAGCTCTGATCATTCCAAAACTTAGAACTTTAAAATCTTAAAGTTCTAAGTTAGAAATCATTTCTTCACTCTATTTATCAGAAACACTTGGAGATTTCCAAAATCATTTTTTTGAAAAAGCATACATCCTTGCATTTGCACAAACATGATTCTTTGTGCATTCTTAGACTTAGGATAAATTCTTAGATAATATTAAGGCAAAGCAAAAAGCATGAATTCGGCCCTTGGTTCGATTACCCCTGATAAAGGCGCCAGGAACGGTCGAACCTCGTACCGACGAGCGGATCCCGTCTCCCAGTTTTCCCGCAAATATTTCAAAACGGAGGCGAGTAATCTTTTAAATCTTTTCAAAATTAAGGTCAAGTGAAAACCCGCAAAAGAATTCCTCTCTCTTCTCTCTTCTTTCTTTTCTCTTCTCTCTTCTTTTTCTCTCTTTTTATTTTTCTCCCTTCAAAAAGGAGGAAAATAAGAGGCTAGAAAAGGAAAAGAGAAGGAAGAGAGAGAAACCACAAGAGAGGAAAAGTTTTGCGATGATCACAGAACTCTAATTTTCCAGACCAATTCTAGGACATTTGAATTGGATTTGGAAGAAAATTCGAGTCGGAACTCTAATTTTCTAGACCAATTCAGAAGGGAAAGAAATTTGAGTTGAAACTCGAATCCCGGAGGAAAGAAAATTCGAGTCGGAACTCGAATCCTGCAAGAAGACTAGAACAACATGGATTAGGTTTGAAAACATTAACCAGTAAAACCAGATTTAGAAAGTTTGACCAATAAAAATTGGATTTTAAAAGTCCGACCAATAACAATTGGATTTTTAAAGATGTACCAGTGTGAATACCGAATTTTGGAAATGAACCAACACAAGTACTGATTTTTGAAAATGGATCAGTACGAATACTGTTTTTGGAAGAATTACCAGCACGAACACTGAATTTTGAAGAATTACCAGCACAAACACTGAATTTTGAAAATTTACCAGCACAAACACTGGATTTAGAAAATTTTACCAACACGAACACTAAATTTTGAAAATTTACCAGCACGAACACTGGATTTAGAAAATTTTACCAGCACAAACACTGGATTTAAAAATTTTTTTACCAGCACAAACACTGAATTTTTGAAAGTTTACTAGCACGAACACTGGATTTTAAAAATATACCCAACTGATTCTGATGAAAGATTTTCAGTCTTCATCCTCACGATGACTTAGACAACTGTTGGGGTCTCAGAATTTATCCCTTATCCTGAATGGGTAGTTCAGGTTTATCCCTTAACCTGAAGGGGAAGTAAATTCGATACATATGGATGCAAATGAATGCGAATGAATGCATACAAATGCAAATGAATGCATACAAATGCAAATGAATGCAAAATGATGTAAATAGATGCACATGCATGCAAAATGAGAGATTTATTTGATCCTGCATGCATACAGGATGTTTTGAAGACAATTTTCAAAATAATGCCCCAGTATAATTGGGGAGTGAGAAGTTGGCTGAAAGGATAAGTAATTGATATTTGAAGAATACTTTTTGACTTTTGATTGATTCTGGAGGGACTTTGAAGAGGTCATTCCTTGTGAGAGATATCTTGCAAGAGAAATAAGGCAAATTGATGTTTTATTGATGTACTGAAAAAATAAACGGATAAAAGAATTGGGGCTACATCTTCTTTTCAAAATGACAAGAGTAAGATGGAAAGAATGAGAGCATTAGTATCATCATTCTTTTTTATGTTCAGGTAAGATAGCTGATTGATCTTCTGACTCAGCCCTTATAAGCAATCCTTTGTCGATGCAATCTTTCATGATGTTCTTGAAGTCAAAGCAATGTTCTATGTCATGTCCCAATGCTCGATGATATTTGCAGATTTTTTTCTTCCATTTCCCCAAAGTGACAGCAGGATCGACAACCTTTGGAAGTCTGACCATATTTTTGGCTAACATATACTCGAGCATGCTCTCGAGTGTCTGATCTAATGGGGTGAATTGGCGATCACATCTCCAACCTTCATGTTTTGGCTTCTTTTGACTGCTTGCTTTCTACTGGGAGCGGGATTGAAGGGGTTTGGCTAGGACAGTCAGTTGATCCGCCATTTTGCTTTTCCTCAGAATATTCTTATCAATATGATCCTGAACGATATTCTTGAGGACAAAACAATTTTCTGTATCGTGTCCTATTGCACGGTGAAACTTGCAAAATTGTTCTTTGAATCTGCCCATGATTGTCGGAAGATCGACGACTTTTGGTAAATGAACCATGCCTCTTGCGAGCAGATTTTCTAAAACAGTCTCGAGCTTCTGATCCAGAGGGGTGAACGTTCAATCAGTGCACCAGTCTTTATGTTTTGGGTTTTCCTGATATTTCTCTTTATGCTGAGGACTAGATTGAAGAGGCTTATCATTGTTGGAGATCTTTTCTTTTTGATCCTCAGATCCTTCTGAATGGTCATTATGATTTTTCTGGTTACCCTTGCTATTATTGGCAGAAAGAGTGAAGCATGCCTTTAGAGGTCTGACCATATCTTTTGTAAGCATGTATTCCAAGAAACTCTGAAGCATTTGATCCAATGGGGCCATCTTGCGGTCCTGGTTTCGATTGTCATGCTGTACCTCTTGTTTGACTGCTTGAGTTCTGCTGAGACTTGGCCGAGACAGCTGGTTGGCATTCTTTCTCATCCTCAACGAAGAAGTTCTTATCGATATAGTCTTGGACGATGTTCTTGAAGACGAAACAATGTTCGATATCATGCCCCGTTGTTCAGTGGAATTTGCAAAATTGATCTTTCCATTTGTCTTTTGTGACAGGGGGATTAGCAATCTTTGGGAGTTTAACCATTTCCTTGACCAACATGTTTTCAAGGATCTTTTTGAGGGGATGATCTAGAGGGGTAAATTCGCGATCGTAAACCCAACCGTCATGTTTTATCTTCTCTTTCTGTTGACTTGATTTTTCACTCTGCTTTGAAGATTTTTCTTTCTGATTTGTATGATTGCCTTTGTTATCTTTACAATCATCGCGGTTGGCATTGACGAAGAAGGCAACAATCATCTTCTTTTTTGAATCTTGATTATTCCTGACAGGGGTGCTGCCTTCGTAGAGGTCTTTGCTCGCGAAGACCTTCTTGCCCTTATCACGGTCTTGCAAATTTTTAATCACCTCATCCATTTTCTTCAACTGCACTTGGACTGGATCATCCATTGCTTGACTTTTCAATTTATAGGCTATCCCTTGTCTATGAGGGGATCTTTGAAAGGCTTGCTGAGCTTTATATTCTTCATCAGTGTCCTCTACTGATTCCTCTTCATCTGTTGTATCAGCATCCTGAATAGGCTTCTTAGACAACTTCAAAACCCTTTTGACTACCCGGCCCTTTGCTTTCTGCTTGACTTGGGTCTGCTCTTGTAAACACCCCAAATTTTCACCCTCATCCAGTGTTTGTCCATTTCACATGTAATTGCATATCACTGCATACATTTTTGCATATCATTTCATCGCATTGCATGTCATTACATCTCATTTTCGGGATCCAGCACTCCTATTTTCAAAACAATCAATCCAGATTTGAGTTTTAAAGCTTTCTTTCAAAATCAATTTCAAAACCTGGGTTTTTAGTCAACATTCTATCATTTTCCAACCCCAGGACTTTATATTTTGAAGCATTTTCTCAGAAAACAATCTGGATTCATTTCAAACTCAATTTCAATTGATTTCGATTCTCAGATAAGACCCATTTAGGTGGTGTCACTTCTGGATTCCTTTACTTGTCAAAAATCTCCAAAAATTTCAGAGTCCTAGTTGGATCAGGACTCTTTTTCCAGAGTCCAGTTGGATCATAACTCTACTTTTCACTACCTTTTTACCTGTTTTTGAAGAAAACCTTTCAAAATCTTTTGTTTTGGCCAAAGTTTTAGAGTCCTAGTTGGATCGGGACTCTTCTTCAAGAGTCCAGTCGGATCAGGACTCTTCTTCAGAGTTTCAATTGGATTGGGACTCTAATCTTTTACAGCTATTTTTATCATTTTTCAATCAAATCTTTCAAAATCTTTCAAAATGAGTCAGAAACTCAGATTGTCAGTCAAAACAGGACTCTGTTTAGAGAGTCCTAGTTGGACCAGGACTCTGATCCTGATTTCAATTTTGAGATAAATCTTTCAGAAATCTTTCAATCTACCAAAACTATTACACTTTTATCAAAGAATTTCAAAATTCTGAGATTTTATCTTAGAGTCCTGATCAAATCAGGACTCTACCCCAGAGTCCTGATCGAAGCAGGACTCTTTCCAAAATTGATTTTCTCACTTCATTTTCACTGGTTTTCAAAAGCTTTGCTTAAAATTCATCATTTGCCTATCAGAAAAACCAAAAATCTTAGAGTTCTGATTGAATCAGAACTCTTTCTCAGAGTCCTAATCAGATCAGGACTCTGAACCAAAACTTCAATTTCATCATGTTTTTAACTGTTTTTCAAAATTCTCTCATTTGTTTTCTCAGAAAATCCAAAAATCTGAGTCTTAGTTCAATCAAGACTTTGTCCTTAGAGTCTCAGTTGAATCAGAACTCTGTTTTATTCCAGTATTCATTATTGTTTTCACTGTTTTGACAAGTTCTTTCGTCTGTTTTTCAGAAAATACCAAAAAAAAACTAGAGTTTCAGTCCGATCAGAACTCTGTCCCAGAGTCCTAGTCCAGTCAGGAGTCTGTTTTGAAGTCTGTTTTTATTTCATTTTTATTGTTTTCAAAATTTAGGTCATTTTACAGAGTCCAGTTAATTCAGGACTCTATTTTAGAGGTCGGTCGAGTTAGGAGTTTACCCCTGACTGTGTTTTTTTGACTTATTTCGTCTGTTTTTTATAAAATCTTTCAAAAACTCTTCTATTTGGATTCTAAAATCTAAAATCTCAGAATCCTAAGAGTTCAAGATTTTAACTCGGAGTTCCAGTTCGCTTGGTACCCTATTTTCAAAGATCTTGAATTTCAAATACTGATTTTAACCCGTTTTCAAAACCATTTTCAGTGTTTATTTCAAAATTCTTCAAAACTCGATGTGGGCCCACTCAGTTAGCACCATATCCAGAGGAGTTATGACTTGGTTAGAACCCTATGCCATTTCAAAAATTCTAATTTTAAGATTGCTTTTGAAAATCCTTTTGAAAACTCCTTCAATTTCAAGTTTTAAAATCGCTTTTTGAAAAACTCAAGTAGGGCCCACTCGGGGTGGCGCCATATTCGAGTAAGTCAGGGCTAGACTAGGGTTAGTCAGTGTCTTGGTTAGTGTTAAGGGTTTAGAAGAGTTAATATCATTTTGAAAACCCATTTTGAAGTTTAGTTTTTAAAACTGGTGTTTTTAAAGGTTTTTAAAAAAACCAAATGTGGAAGATGCCAAGTGGCATCACATTTGGGGGTTTTCTAGGTTTAGTTAGGGGCTAATTAGGGATTAATTAGAGTCCCACCTAGGCTATAATTCTCCAAAAAATCGTTGCCCCCTTTATTGGATTTATTAGAAAGAGTTCTAAAAAAATAAAACTCCTTAATTAACCCTAATTAAGGAGGTTTTGAAAACCTATAAATAGGGGACTTCAAGAGGTCAAAAGGGGCTCTTTTTCTCTCAAATTTTCGTGGCCTCTCTCTCCTCTCCAGAACCTCCACTTCCACAATTGCAGCTGCAGCCCCAAGGTGAGTTTATTTAATATTATTTTATTATTTATTTATTATTATTTTATTATTATTTTATTAGTTTTTATGGTTTTTCAATAGATTTCACCATGGAAACTCTTGTGTTCATGGATTTAACCATGGATTTCATCCAAGAACCCCAAAATCGACCCAAGAAGATGATCTAACTCAGTTTGAGGGTGATTTCAAGGATTCTAATCCATTAGAATCGATGAGAGGTACGTTTTTCATGTTCTTAACCGACAAAACGTGAGATTTACCCGTTAAATGGGTTAAATCCATGATTTCAAAGGTGAAAGCAAATTCCAGCCATGGATTCCCTGTATTTTATTTTTTTATTTGCTTATTCATGTTTATTACACGTTTTTCAGTATAGAAATCAATTTTATTTTACTGTTTTAGTGTTTATTTTATTATTTTTCATTAGTTAATGCATGGTTTCCTAAGTTTCTTAGATTTCTGTGTGTTTTTAGTTTAGAACAGAAAAGAGCATGCTGTTTCGGATTGAAATATGTGCTGTTAATTTCTGATTTTTTTATATGTAATGAATGAATATGTGATTGATCTACTGTAAAAAAAGTAGAAATTTTAGACTTCGTGAACCCTGTCAAAAAAATCAGACATCAAGTCGGGTTGTGAAAACTTTAAAATCGTTGTTAAAATCAAGAGGGTAACTTGCTGTTATGATATTTTTTTCATCCTATATCCGATTTTAGATCTGTAAATTGATATGGATTCATGTTGATTAGAGCTATCTACAGTAAAATTTGCAGAATTTTTTACTACTGCTTAGTATTTTTCCTCTGTCAGAGACTCTGATTTTCAATTTAAAACTCGTTAGGGTTTACCAAAACCCTAATCAGACTTGTGTTGTTTATAAATCCCAAACTACAGATCCGATTCATGATCTGTAAAAAGTGAGTATTGTTATTTTTTGTCAACTATTCACTGTTAAAATCTCAGATATTTTGAATGAGTATGGCTATTTATCCCGAAAATTTCAATTGAAAGTATTAGACAGGACCAAAGTTAAAATCAATATATTCAAGTCCGGATTGTCGGATGGGGACTCCCTGGTTTTAAAGGTTTTTTCAGATCTGTAAAAAGGAAAAGTTCTGTTTTTCTGTCTATTTAGTCTCTGTAAAATTTCATAGATTTCCATGGAGGTTTGACCCCTGATTCGGGTCTTGGACTGAGACTGGTTGGTGAACTAGGTCAAAAATAGCATATTTTTAGGGTTTGATGCTATTTTCGGATTAATTTAATGCCAAAAAAATATTTTTATTATTATAATTTGATATTAGGTTTATAACAAGTGCAGGTACCAATTTTGAGGATTTTTAGAATCCGTTTGATGCTTGAATGGCTTGAATTGCAAAACAGGGCACCCGAAGAATTCCAAAACACTGCAAAAATCACAAAATTTGTGATATTCTTGGATTTTCGTGTATAAGCATATATTTTTAGGGTTTAATCATGTTCATAATCATATTAGGATACTTTAGGTTAAATTTGATGTTCATTTGATTTCATTTAGTGCATAAAACCTAAGTTTTACCAAAATATTTTCTTAAAACCTTGATTTCAAGGCCATAGTCTTGCTATCGGGGGCAATTTGGTCATGTGACCTAAATTTCGAAATCCCTAACCTTAATTTTCATATTTGTAATCATGTTATATCATATTTGGTTTGATTTATTTTCATTTGAACTTCAAAACTTGCATTCTACCAAATATCTTTTTGAAAACCCTAATTTCAAGGCCATAGTCTTGTTATTAGGGGTATTTTGGTCATTTTGACCCCAATTTCGAAATTTCATATCTTATCTTCTTTATTTATTCAACCTTATTTCATATTTTATCAATTTTGATTTAAGAGAATCATGGCAAAAAGGCTTATATCTAGCAAAATCCAGTAATTTCTAGATATTACTGGATAAACCTAGAAAAGCCAACATATATTCACTAACCAAGCTTTCTAGTTTTGCAGGTATATTGAAGATTTTAATTTCATGTATTTAAATTTCAATAGTGATGTAAATTAAGTTAAATTTGGAATAAGAATTTACATTTTCAGCTTAGACTAGGATTGCATTGCATATAGTTTAATTCTGCAAATATTAAATGCCTGCTATGTATGTCAATTCATGCATATTTTTATAAATTCACTATGGTCTACACGAATGGCATATACACTAGCTTTTATGAAGTTTATAAACTTGGTGGAATTCGTATTTGTGTTCATAGTCAGAATATGAATGATACCCAGATTTATGATCTTCACATTAGCCACATTCAGCCTACACTCTTAGGCTAACTTCAAAATACACTGCATTTTTAAAAAATACAAAAAGTATTTCTCAATTCCTCAAATCCATATTTATTCATTTCATGCATTTGCCAATGCCAATTCAAATCTCAATTCAAAGAAATTCATTTTCTCAAAATTTTCTAAGTCATACTCAAAAATCGATTTTCTTAAAACAATGATTTGCCAATGATATTTCAAGTATTTCCCAAGTTCCAAATTCGATTTTATAAGTTATATTTTCAATTTCAAAGTTTGAATTCAAAGAAATCAAGTTTTTCAAAGTTATTTCACATTTCTCAGAATCGATTTTCACAAAAATCTCTTGAATACTTTAGAAATTGATTTTCACTTTCTCAAATACTGTATCTCAGCCTTGATTCACGATTTTCAAAGAGTTTATTTTCCAAATATTTTTTTAATCTTTAAAGCAAACATCATGTTTTCAAATATGCATTTTTAGAAAATTCATAGCACATGCCTGATTCTATGTGCATTTAGAAATTAGAATATGATTTAGATAAATTGAATAGAGCAGAGCAGTAGATTGATCCTTGGTTCGATTACCCCTGTTAAAGGTGGCAGGAACGGTCGAACCTCGTACCGACAGGCGAGTCCCATTCTACAGAATTTTCCCGCATTTTAAAACGAAGGCGAGTTATTTTCAAAAACTATTTCAAAGATCAGTTTGACTCACAAAAAGTTAAAAATTTTGCGATGATAACAGGTTTGGCGACCGTGATGGGACATGTCTTCGCCTGATCAATCTAATGCTCTACTTAGTTCAAATTGTCAAAATCGTGTTCCATGGAATGTCAGCTTTTACTTTATAATATCATGTGAACCAAGGAGCCTAGACTTGAACCGAGCTGACATGGACTGCATGTAGACTAGGTATGGTTTGGTAGGACCATATTGAGGAGAATTATTCATGCTCACATAGACTTAGGTCTAATACAACACTCCTCAATTTAGGAATTGTATGAAAACAATGTTTGCTTCTTCAAATATTTCAAAATTCTATCTCTTTCGGACTTAGAGCCTTCTGTTTGATTGCATGTGCTCATGTTTTAAAAAACCACCCCCACCTATATTGTCCCGGTCTTCACGTTGCTGGGCTGTCTTCCAGAACCATAGTTCGGGACAGAGCCTCACAACTGGGCCACCTATTTGGGTGAAAACTCCCCTGCCACGTACCAAGGGCCATAGTCCAACGTATATCGGCAGGTGCTCAAGGATGTTGGAAAACTTGAACCTAGAACCAGAGAAATTGATTTTATGCCACGTACATCGAGCCTTAGCTTGAGTATATAGGCATAACTGAATTGGATACATATGATCTGAGCCTTAGAGTTAGGATTAAGGTCCTACAGCCATTTCAAAATTTGTGCATCTAGAGTCAGCTTTTAGGGAATGCTGTATGTGCATACTTGTTTGTGCAGAATGTGATTGAATATGTTATAGTCATTTCCTTTTATTTTCCATATTTTTCCAATTTTCTAAAAATACTGGACGATTTTTCAAAATTCCCCAATCCATGTCCTGTCCATGTTTTAAATCCTGGACGATTTTCAAAACACTTCATGAAGTACTTCCTTATATTTCATTAAACCCTGGACGATTTTCATAAAATTCCTCCATTTTCCTCAAAACTCCAGGTGATTTCCCATCTTTCCTGTCTTCTGGATCTCGAATTTCCTGCTTTATTTTTATCCTGCCTGCATTTTCCTCAAATTTCCTGTATTTTTTCAAGTCTTATTTCAATTTTCCATGTTTTCCAGTCTGATGGCATCGAGTCAGCTTGATTCAGTCTTCCCTGAGGGTCACATCTCCTACGAGGTGCGACAAAGTCTTCCCGAGCATCGAGTCCTGAGCACCGGATCCTTCTTTCCCCGGTGGTACTATTTATGGTTCAAGAATTTCTCTCGTATGTTTTCAGACCACTTGGACGATAGTGGGTTAGAACTGACGTCCGCAGTGGGAAAGCAGACAATCAACGGCAATTTGATCCATGCACTAGCAGAACGGTGGAATCCTAGCACTTCTACCTTCTGGTTCCCATGGGGAAAGATGACAGTACTGATAGATGAATTTTCAGAGATTATGGGATTGCCCGAGCCAGCCGGTCAGCCTGGAGATTCATTGGAGAAACATTTTTTTATCAATGTCAAGGGTCTAGATCCCTGAGACGCTTTAGCTCGCATGACAGGACGCAAGTCTTGGCCATTGATAGAGGAGGATGGAAACGAATATGTGGACCTGCTTGAAATCTATAGACAGTATGAGACATTTGCAGAAGTCAGTTCGTTGTCTCGAACAGCTCGAGAAAGAATTCAGCATGCGATGGTCTTATGCACTGTGAGACTCGCTCTCTTTCCAGATGAACGGAATTACATAGATATCAGGATAGTACAACTTCTGCGAAGGTGGGGGAGTCGTCATACCAGCCGCCTCTCCATTGCCATGGCCGCACTCGCTTTTCTATACTGAGGGTTGACCCGCTTCACGCTTGGAGAATCAATTCTAGTCGAAGGGTGCACCTATGCATTGCAATATTGGTTCCTCCGGCATGTGCCAGCCCGAGCCAGTTCCTTCAGATACAATGGTGAAAAGCTTCTGCCAGTTGTGCGATACCGGTTCTTGATCGACAACCTTCAGAAGGAAGAAGTCGTATGGGACTACTTTGATCGTCAGGAATCGCCTCCTAGATATACTTACGCTTATGGCAAGCGGTTCAGGCTACTTGGCCCCTTCTTTTGCGCATACTATCATCCAGAGCGGTGTGTCAGGCAGTTCTCTCAGAGGCAGAAGCGCGTAGAGATTCGTCCACTAGCAGGGGTTCTGCCAGAATCCGACCTCGCATCAGATCAGTGGTCCGGAGCATACCATTCTGCCAGACATGGCTGGGATTCCTTTGTCAATCTTACTATTTTTCCTGGCCCTCATGTATCTTCTGATTATCCGGAGTGGTGGAAAATTGTCTGTCTCCCTCCCCTCTGTCAAGCGTATTATTGATAAAATCATGTTTTTCCCCTCAATAAAATTCCTTTAATCTTCATTTCATCTTGGTTTGACGACCTCGCCTAGGTAACAAGGCATATTTCTAGTTGTTTATTTTGCAAAGAATAACAGCGCAATTGTCGTAATTCCAGCGACGACTCAGTCCCTAGTAATGGGATATTATTTCAATTGTCTACCAAAATTCTCAACAAATATTTTCCTTCAACCAAATTTCCTTCAAAAGCCTAATCATCAGTTCTACCTTGCAGAGAGCATTAGCAACATCTAAAAGAATACTCGTGATACTCGATGGTTTATACAAGATCCGGAAAGAAAACCTCATCTGTCGAAGGTGTGGCATACTCGATCGCTTCAGAAGAAGAAATGGACTCACCCCGATCAGTCAGAAGTCAGGGTCAACAAGCAAAGGATGATGTTGATCCCCAGATATATGCTATGTTCAAAGAGATGATGACCAAAATGTCGACAGAACAAGCTGAAGCTAGTATAGAAAAGATCCAGGTCAAGCAGAGGGCAAAAGGCCGGTCAGCCAAGAAAGTCTTGAAACTATCCAAGAAACATATCCAACACGAGGATACATTTGATGAATCAGAATCAGTAGGTGGCACTGATGAAGAGTATGAAGTCTGGCAAGCACTTCAAAGATCCCCTCATAGGCAAGGGACAACCTATAAATTGAAAGATCAAGCAATGGATGATCCAGTCCAAATACAGTTGAAGGAAATGGCAAAGAAGATTAAAGATCTGCAAGCCCGCGACAAGGGCAAGAAAGTATTCACGAGCAAAGATTTCTACAAGAGCATCACTCCCGTCAAGAATAATCAAGATTCAAAAAAGACAAATTTTGTCAAGGCCCACCGCGAGGGGTGCAAGGATAGCAAAGAAAATCATACAAGTCAGAAAGAGAAATCTTTAAAGCAGAGTGGAAAATTGATTTAACACAAAGAAAAGATAAAGCGAGACGGCTGAGATTGCGATCGCCAATTTACTCCTCTTGAGCAGTCTCTTGATGAAATCCTTGAATATATGTTGGCCAAGGAATTGGTAAAGCTTCCAAGAGTCTCAAATCCTCCCACAGTCATGGGAGGATTCACAGACCAGTTCTACAAATTCCATCGGGCAGTAGGGCATGACACCGACCACTGTTTCGTCTTAAAAAACATTGTCCAAGATCATATCGACAAGGATCTCTTCATTGAAAATGAGAAAGAGTACTGGTCAACTGTCATATCCAAGTCTCAGCAAAAATCAAGTACTCGACAAGAAAGGCAGCGTGATGATCCGAACCAGGACCACAAGATGGCCCCGTTAGATCAAATACTCGAGAGTTTCTTGGAATACATGCACACAAAAGATACAGTCGGGTCTTTGAAGGCTCACTCCACATTTTCTACCAACTCCACCAGAAATAGCAATGGACAAAACAAAAGCGGAGGTAGAAAAAATCATACTGGAGGCTCAGAAAATCCAAACTCAGAGAGAAATGACCTCGCAAGTCGGAAGGATAAAATGGACAAGCAAGATGACAAGTCTTCCTCAAGTGTCCAATTCGAATTAAAATTCCAAGGAAAACCAAAGCATGATGGTTGGGGATACGATCGCCATTTTACCCCCTTAGAACAGCCACTGGAGCAAGTTCTGGGATACATGATAGCCAAAGGGAAGGTTAGACTCCCCAAGATAGCAAATCCTCCTGTGACCATGGGAAGGTTTAAGGATCAGTTCTGCAAATTTCATCGGGCAATGGGTCACGATACCGAGCATTGTTTTGTCCTTAAAAATATTGTTCAAGACGACATTGACAAGAATCTCCTCGTTGGATATGAAAAGGAGGACCATTCATCTTGATCATGTTTCACTCCAATCATTCAAAAAATTGATAACACTAGCGATTTCCCAATTTCTCATCTTGCTTTTATTATTTCAAAGGGATGATGTAACCCCGTCTGTCTTTCCCTTATTTGTTACCTTTCCTTCAATACATCAATAAAGTTGTCAATTTTTTTCGCAAGCTCAGTGCCATTTTTTTTATTATTCTCCTCGGCAAAATGTTCTTTTATGAGGGATAACCTCTTCCGAGTCTCTTCTGAATCAATCAAAAGGCAGTTGTCGTGCGCTCTTCGAACATCAATCATTTATCCCTTTTGTTCAAAATATTCTTCCCCCATTACACTGGGGCATTTTTTTTAAAAAATTTCATTTTATCTACCAATACCCTGTATGCAGGCAGGTTCAAACAAATCTCTCATTTTGCACACATGTGCACCCATTTACATTCATTTGCATTTGCATTCATCTGCATTCATCTGCATTCATCTGCATCGATTTGCATTTGCATCGAATTTCCCATTCAGGATAAGGGATAAATCCTGAGACCCCGACAGTTGTCCAAGTTGTCGTAAGGGTAAAGACTGAAAATCTTCCATCAAAATCAATTAGTAATTCTTCAGAATCCAGTGTTCGTGCTGGTAATTTTTCAAAAATCCAGTGTTCGTGCTGGTAAACTTTCAAAACCCAGTGCTCGTACTGGTAACCATTTAAAACCCAGTGCTTGTACTGGTAACCATTTAAAATCCAGTGCTCGTATTGGTAATCTTTCAAAATCCAGTGCTCGTACTGGTAATTTTCTAAAATCCAGCGCTCGTACTGGTAATCTTCCAAACCCCAGTATTCGTACTGGTAATTTTTCAAAATCCAATGCCTATATTGGTACATTTTCAAAATCCGGTGTTTACACTAGTTAATTTTAAAATTCAGTAGCCCCATTGATCTAGTTTTCCTCAGGAATTCGAGTTCCGACTCGAATTTCTTTTCCTTCTAACCGATTTAGTTTTCCTTTGAGGTTCGAGTTCCGACTCGAATTTCCTTTCCTTCTAATTAATCTAGTTTTCCTCAGGAATTCAAGTTCCGACTCGAATTTCCTTTCCTTCTAATTAATCTAGTTTTCCTCAGGAATTCGAGTTCCGACTCGAATTTCTTTTCCTTCTAACCGGTTTAGTTTTCCTTTGAGGTTCGAGTTCCGACTCAAATCTCCTTTCCTTCTAATTAATCTAGTTTTGTTCAGGAATTCGAGTTCCGACTCGAATTTCTTTTCCTTCTAACCGGTTTAGTTTTCCTTTGAGGTTCGAGTTCCGACTCGAATTTCCTTTCCTTCTAATTAATCTAGTTTTCCTCAGGAATTCGAGTTCCGACTCGAATTTCTTTTCCTTCTAACCGATTTAGTTTTCCTTTGAGGTTCGAGTAACGACTCGAATTTCCTTTCCTTCTAATCAATCTAGTTTTCCTTTAGGAGTTCGAGTTCCGACTCAAATTTCTTTTCCTTCTAACCGGTTTAGTTTTCCTTTGGGATTCGAGTTCCGACTCGAATTTCCTTTCCTTCTAATCGATCTAGCTTTCCTTCAGGTGTTCGAGTTCCGACTCAAATTTCTTTTCCTTCTAACCGGTTTAGTTTTCCTTTGGGATTCGAGTTCCGACTCGAATTTCCTTTTCTTCTAATCAATCTAGTTTTCCGTCAGGAGTTCGAGTTCCGACTCGAATTTCTGTTCCTTCTAACCAGTTTAGTTTTCCTTTGGGATTCGAGTTCCGACATGAATTTTCTTTTCTTCTAATCGATCTAGTTTTCCTTTAGGAGTTCGAGTTCCGACTCAAATTTCTTTTCCTTTTAACCAGTTTAGTTTTCCTTCAGGATTCGAGTTTCGACTCGAATCTTCTTTTCTTCTAGTTAATCTAGTTTCCTTCGGGATTCGGGTTCCGACTCGAATTTCTTCTCCTTCCAAATTGATCTAGCTTTCCTTCAGGATTCGAGTTCCGACTCAGATTTCTTTTCCTTCCATAATGGACCTGATTTTCCTTCGAAGATTCGGGTTCCGACTCGAGTTTTCTTTTCCTTCAGAGTTGGTCTAGAAAATCTAAGTTCTGACTTGAATTTTCTTTCAAAATCCAATTCATCTAGTTTTCCTTGAAGAGTTGAATTTCGATTCGAATCTTCCCTCAAAAACCCAGTTTAGCACCTGGTCCATTCAAAGCTCATAAGTTGGAATCATTCCTTCTTAAGCTATGATCCTTAGGTTGAATTCCTATGGAATTGATAGTTTGTAGGTCGAACCCCTGCGGAACCAATGCCGTTCTCAATTGAACCAATGTCGTTCTTAGGCTGAATCCCTATTGAACCCATGTCATTCCCAGTGAACCAATGCCGTTCTCAATTGAACCAATGTCGTTCTTAGGCTGAATCCCTATTGAACACATGTCGTTCCCAATGAACCAATGTCGTTCGCAATTGAACCAATGTCATTCTCAATTGAACCAATGTCGTTCTTAGGCTGAATCCCTATTGAACCCATGTCGTTCCCAGTGAACCAATGCCGTTCTCAATTGAACCAATGTCGTTCTTAGGCTGAATCCCTATTGAACCCATGTCGTTCCCAATGAACCCATGTCGTTCCCAATGAACCAATGTCGTTCTCAATTGAACCAATATCATTCTCAATTGAGCCAATGTCGTTCTTAGGCTGAATCCCTATTGAACCCATGTCATTCCCAGTGAACCAATGTCGTTCTCAATTGAACCTATGTCGTTCTTAGGCTGAATCCCTATTGAACCCATGTCGTTCCCAGTGAACCAATGCCGTTCTCAAATGAACCAATGTCGTTCTTAGGCTGAATCCCTATTGAACCCATGTTGTTCCCAGTGAACCAATGTCGTTCTCAATAGAACCAATGTCGTTCTTAGGCTGAATCCCTATTGAACCCATGTCGTTCCCAGTGAACCAATGCCGTTCTCAATTGAACCAATGTCGTTCTTAGGCTGAATCCCTATTGAACTAATGTCGTTCTCAATCGAACCAATGTCGTTCTCAATCGAACCAATGTCGTTCTTAGGATGAATCCCTACGGAACCCATGTCGCTCCCAGTAAACCAATTCTCAATTTCGATCTCCAGGTCATCCAATATCCTATTTCCAATTTCTGAGTCTCTCCTTTGGGGAAAGGAGAGGAGTAATTCCTAATTCCAAATTCTAAATCGTCTTCTTTGGGGAAAGGAGAAGAGAATTTCTGTCATAGATGTGTTGCATTGTGCTTCGAATGCTCGCTTTCACAAAGGATTTCAAGAAAATTTTTGCCAATTTGTCATTAAATATTTGTTGATTTCAAAAACCTTTATTGCACAAAATTATTACTTCAGAATACCTCCAGTATTACTTCCGAAAGGACAATGCTTTCGCGAAAAAGGATTCAAAATTCAAAATCTTTCTATTGGTCAACCAAAAGGATGAAGAATAAATCCGCGATATGGCCAGCAAAGAGAATTCAATGTTGTTGCAAAGCCATGATTGATTGATATTGATCGCAGTCAATGGCACATTTTTAAAGACCATTCTTGAAAAATAAAGCAGTCGAAATATCCTGGGTGATACAGAAAAATCCACTCAATTTCCATATCTCCTCAATCATCTAAGCTGCAATTAAATATCTGCAAAAGGGATCTCTCAATTGTCATCAAGATGAAGGCGAATTAAGCGAGTCGACCCCCGGGGCCAAAGAAGATTTGGATCATCTCCAAGATGACGGAGTTTGTGACGGATTCTTCTAGGGAAAGTTCAGATCACCATCGAGATGAAGGCGAGTGTGATGAGTCTACCGACAAACCCTAAAAGATATTTAATTCCAGCTATCATCAAGAGATTTTCCACCAAAGAGCCAATAATCATCATGATAATCCCTTAGAGAAAAGAAGGATCAGAACATCTCTGAGATAAAGGAGTTTGTGACGTACCCTTCAAAAAAAAGAAGAGAGAGACAAGTCAAGACATCTCCAAAATGAAGGATGATGTAATTCCCGAAAATCCAAGAGAGCTCCAATCTGCTAAAAAAAAAAAGAGTGCAGAAAGATCATCATGAGAAAAGAATCCCAGGATATCAGACTGCCAAATCTATCAAGAATCTTCTTTAATTTTGTGAAATTATTTTATCAATATTCTTTCACCAATAGCTCTCACAATATCAAGAATACTTACTTTTCCTTCCATATCAAGGAAATTGATAGCTTCCTTGAAAGAAAGTCAATCGCAAGCAATTTGAATTCGAATCTTGATTCTACAGAGTTAAGCCCAGTTGGAGGTAATACTTCAGGTAGAAAAGAAGGAATACTTTCAAAACAATGTGCATCATTTTCAATTATTTTGAATCAACAACAATTTTCAACATTCTGACAATATTTTCTAGTTATCCTGGCATGAAGCGAGAGCTTGAGGTTCATCTTTGGCGCATCCTGACACCATCCCTTTTTAGGACTTGATAACGGGAGTTTTCAAGATTCCTTCCCTTCTTCGGTATAATCTGAGCGTCTGGGTTCTCAGATTCACACACTTCTCTGTGTCCCCACTGTCCCACCATAGACAGTCCAATTTCGGCTTGAGGTTAAGCCACCAATTTCAGCAAAAGGCAATTTCAAAAGCTATTTAGTCTCAACAATAAGACGCCCAAAATCAAACCCTTTTCAAGCTTTAGGGACCCCAATTTCCTTCCTTTTGCAAAACCCCTATCGGATTCATTGTGCAGAAATCCGAAGGTTCCATCACGGTCTCTTCTTTCGAGGATTCCGTCCATTTTCTGCCCAATCAGGTTAAGGGTATAAACCTGAGCCTCCTTTGATGAGGTATTTCATTTTTCGCCTAATCAGGATAAGGGGTTAAACCTGAGCTTCATTTTGATGAGGTATTTCATTTCTGCCCGATCAGGTTAAGGGTACAAACCTGAGCCTCCTTTGATGAGGTATTCCATTTTCTACCCAATCAGGTTAAGGGTATAAACCTGGGCTTCATTCTGATGAGGTATTCCATTTTCCACCCAATCAGGTCAAGGGTACAAACCTGAGCCTCCTTTGATGAGGTATTCCATTTTCAACCCGGTCAGGTTAAGGGTTAAGCCTGAGCTTCGTTCCATACGAGGTATTTCCCGTCCCATCCAGGTTAAGGGAAAAACTTGAATCTCATTTCTTTTTGAAGTAAAATTTTCTCCTTATTCTCTATTTCATATCTATCATCATCATTTGAATTAATTCTTTCATACCCAGTCAGATTTATCTAACTGAGGCATTTTTATGGTTCAAATTTGGTATGTTTTCTTTGCCACTAAGCTCGGCCCTATACCGGCTTAGTAGCAAAGAGGGGCATCTGTAAACACCCCAAATTTTCACCCTCATCCAGTGTTTGTCCATTTCATATGTAATTGCATATCACTGCATACATTTTTGCATATCATTTCATCGCATTGCATAGCATTGCATGTCATTACATCTCATTTTCGAGATCCAGCACTCCTGTTTTCAAAACATTCAATCCAGATTTGAGTTTTAAAGCTTTCTTTCAACATCAATTTCAAAACCTGGGTTTTTAGTCAACATTCTATCATTTTCGAACCCCAGGACTTTATATTTTGAAGCATTTTCTCAGAAAACAATCTGGATTCATTTCAAACTCAATTTCAATTGATTTCGATTCTCAGATGGGACCCATTTAGGTGGTGTCGCTTCTGGATTCCTTTACTTGTCAAAAATCTCCAAAAATTTCAGAGTCCTAGTTGGATCAGGACTCTTTTTCTAGAGTCTAGTTGGATCATAACTCTACTTTTCACTACCTTTTTACCTGTTTTTGAAGAAAACCTTTCAAAATCTTCTATTTTGGCCAAAATTTTAGAGTCCTAGTTGGATCGGGACTCTTCTTCAAGAGTCCAGTCGGATCAGGACTCTTCTTTAGAGTTTTAATTGGATTGGGACTCTAATCTTTTACAACTATTTTTATCAATTTTCAATCAAATCTTTCAAAATATTTCAAAATGAGTCAGAAACTCAGATTTTCAGTCAAAACAGGACTTTGTTCAGAGAGTCCTAGTTGGACCAGGACTCTGATCCTGATTTCAATTTTGAGATAAATCTTTCAGAAATCTTTCAATCTACCAAAACTATTACACTTTTATCAAAGAATTTCAAAATTCTGAGATTTTATCTCAGAGTCCTGATCAAATCAGGACTCTTTCCAAAATTGATTTTCTCACTTCATTTTCACTGGTTTTCAAAAGCTTTGCTTAAAATTCATCATTTGCCTACCGGAAAAACCAAAATTCTTAAAGTTCTGATTGAATCAGGACTCTTTCTCAGAGTCCTAATCAGATCAGGACTCTGAACCAAAACTTCAATTTTATCATGTTTTTAATTGTTTTTCAAAATTCTCTCATTTGTTTTCTCAGAAAATTAAAAAATCTGAGTCCTAGTTCAATCAGGACTTTGTCCTCAGAGTCTCAGTTGAATCAAAACTCTGTTTTATTCCAGTATTCATTATTGTTTTCACTGTTTTGACAAGTTCTTTTGTCTGTTTTTCAGAAAATACCAAAAAAAATCTAGAGTTTCAGTCCGATCAGAACTCTGTCCCAGAGTCCTAGTCCAGTCAGGAGTCTGTTTTGAAGTCTGTTTTTATTTCATTTTTATTGTTTTCAAAATTTAGGTCATTTTACAGAGTCCAGTTAATTTAGGACTCTATTTTAGAGGTCGGTCGAGTTAGGAGTTTACCCCTGACTGTGTTTTTTTGACTTATTTCGTTAGTTTTTGATAAAATCTTTCGAAAACTCTTCCATTTGAATTCTAAAATCTAAAATCTCAGAATCCTAAGAGTTCAGGACTCTAACTCGGAGTTCCAGTTCGCTTGATACCCTATTTTCAAAGATCTTGAATTTCAAATACTGATTTTAACCCCTTTTCAAAACCATTTTCAGTGTTTATTTCAAAATTCTTCAAAACTCGATGTGGGCCCACTCAGTTGGCTCCATATCCAGAGGAGTTATGACTTGGTTAGAACCCTATGCCATTTCAAAAATTCTAATTTTAAGATTGCTTTTGAAAATCCTTTTGAAAACTCCTTCAATTTCAAGTTTTAAAATCGCTTTTTGAAAAACTCAAGTAGGGCCCACTCGGAGTGGCGCCATATTCGAGTAAGTTAGGGCTAGACAAGGGTTAGTCAGTGTCTTGGTTAGTGTTTAGAAGAGTTAATATCATTTTGAAAACCCATTTTTAAGTTTAGTTTTTAAAACTAGTGTTTTTAAAGGTTTTTAAAAAAACCAAATGTGGAAGATGCCAAGTGGCATCAGATTTGGGGGTTTTCTAGGTTTAGTTAGGGGCTAATTAGGGATTAATTAGAGTCCCACCTAGGCTATAATTATCCAAAAAATCATTGCCCCCTTTATTGGATTTATTAGAAAGAGTTCTAAAAAAATAAAACTCCTTAATTAACCCTAATTAAGGAGGTTTTGAAAACCTATAAATAGGGGACTTCAAGAGGTCAAAAGGGGCCCTTTTCTCTCAAATTTTCGTGGCCTCTCTCTCCTCTCCAGAACCTCCACCTTCCTCTATTGCAGCTGCAGCCCCAAGGTGAGTTTATTTAATATTATTTTATTATTATTTTACTAGTTTTTATGATTTTTCAATAGATTTCACCATGGAAACTCTTGTGTTCATGGATTTAACCATGGATTTCATCCAAGAACCCCAAAATCGACCCAAGAAGATGATCTAACTCAGTTTGAGGGTGATTTCAAGGATTCTAATCCATTAGAATCGATGAGAGGTACGTTTTTCATGTTCTTAACCGACAAAACGTGAGATTTACCCGTTAAATGGGTTAAATCCATGATTTCAAAGGTGAAAGCAAATTCCAGCCATGGATTCCCTGTATTTTATTTTTTTATTTGCTTATTCATGTTTATTATATGTTTTCCAGCATAGAAATCAATTTTATTTTACTGTTTTAGTGTTTATTTTATTATTTTTCATTAGTTAATGCATGGTTTCCTAAGTTTCTTAGATTTCTGTGTGTTTTTAGTTTAGAACAGAAAAGAGCATGCTGTTTCGGATTGAAATATGTGTTGTTAATTTCTGATTTTTTTATATGTGATGAATGCATATGTGATCGATCTACTGTAAAAAAATCAGAGATTTTGGACTTCGGGAACCCTGTCAGAAAAATCAGACATCAAGTCGGGTTTTTAAAACTTTAAAAACGTTGTTAAAATCAAGAGGGTAACTTGTTGTTATGATATTTTTTTCATCCTATATTCGATTTTAGATCTGTAAATTGCTATGGATTCATGTTGATTAGATCTATCTACTGTGAAATTCTCAGATCTCTTTGGTTTTAAAGGCTTTTTCAGATCTGTAAAAAGGAAAAGTTCTGTTTCCTGTCTATTTGGTCTCTGTAAAATTGCATAGATTTCCATGGAGGTTTGACCCCTGGTTCGGGTCTTGGACTCAGACTGGTTGGTGAACTAGGTCAAAAATAGCATATTTTTAGGGTTTGATGCTATTTTCGGATTAATTTAATGCCAAAAAAATATTTTCATAATTCTAATTTGACATTAAGGTTATAACAAGTGCAGGTACCAATTTTGAGGATTTTCAGAATCTGTTTGATGCTTGAATGGATTGAATTGCAAAACAGGGCACCCGAAGAATTCCAAAACACTGCAAAAATCACAAAATTTGTGATATTCTTGGATTTTCGTGTGTAAGCATATATTTTTAGGGTTTAATCATGTTCATAATCACATTAGGATACTTTAGGTTAAAT
This sequence comes from Nuphar pumila, assembly GCF_984573655.1. Lineage (NCBI taxonomy): Eukaryota > Viridiplantae > Streptophyta > Magnoliopsida > Nymphaeales > Nymphaeaceae > Nuphar > Nuphar pumila. The sequence goes on from NC_143257.1 coordinate 84,793,812, forward strand.
TTGATGTTCATTTGATTTCATTTAGTGCATAAAACCTAAGTTTTACCAAAATATTTTCTAAAAACCCTTATTTCAAGGCCATAGTCTTGCTATCGGGGGCAATTTGGTCATGTGACCTAAATTTTGAAATCCCTAACCCTAATTTTCATATTTGTAATCATGTCATATCATATTTGGTTTGATTTATTTTCATTTGAACTTCAAAACTTGCATTCTACCAAATATCTTTCTGAAAACCCTAATTTCAAGGCCATAGTCTTGTTATTAGGGGTATTTTGGTCATTTTGACACCAATTTCAAAATTTCATATCTTATCTTCTTTATTTATTCAATCTTATTTCATATTTTATCAATTTTGATTTAAGGGAATCATGGCAAAAAGGCTTATATCTAGCAAAATCCAGTAATTTCTAGATATTACTGGATAAACCTAGAAAAGCCAACATATATTCACTAACCAAGCTTTCTAGTCTTGCAGGTATATTGAAGATTTTAATTTCATGTATTTAAATTTTAATAGTGATGTAAATTAAGTTAAATTTGGAATAAGAATTTACATTTTCAGCTTAGACTAGGATTGCATTGCATATAGTTTAATTCTGCAAATATTAAATGCCTGCTATGTATATCAATTCATGCATATTTTTATAAATTCACTATGGTCTACACGAATGACACATACACTAGCTTTTATGAAGTTTATAAACTTGGTGGAATTCGTATTTATGGCCATAGTCAGAATATGAATGATACCCAGATTTATGATCTTCACATTAGCCACATTCACCCTACACTCTTAGGCTAACTTCAAAATACACTGCATTTTTCAAAAATACAAAAAGTATTTCTCAATTCCTCAAATCCATATTCATTCATTTCATGCATTTGCCAATGCCAATTCAAATCTCAATTCAAAGAAATTCATTTTCTCAAAATTTTCTAAGTCATACTCAAAAATTGATTTTCTTAAAACAATGATTTGCCAATGATATTTCAAGTATTTTCCAAGTTCCAAATTCGATTTTATAAGTTATATTTTCAATTTCAAAGTTTGAATTCAAAGAAATCAAGTTTTTCAAAGTTATTTCACATTTCTCAGAATCGATTTTCACAAAAATCTCTTGAATACTTTAGAAATTGATTTTCACTTTCTCAAATACTGTATCTCAGCCTTGATTCACGATTTTCAAAGAGTTTATTTTCCAAATATTTTTTTAATCTTTAAAGCAAACATCATGTTTTCAAATATGCATTTTTAGAAAATTCATAGCACATGCCTGATTCTATGTGCATTTAGAAATTAGAATATGATTTAGATAAATTGAATAGAGCAGAGCAGTAGATTGATCCTTGGTTCGATTGCCCCTGTTAAAGGTGGCAGGAACAGTCGAACCTCGTACTGACAGGCGAGTCCCATTCTACGGAATTTTCCCGCATTTTAAAACGGAGGCGAGTTATTTTCAAAAACTATTTCAAAGGTCAGTTTGACTCGCAAAAAGTTAAAAAATTTGCGATGATAACAGCTCTGTACTAGCTTCCGCTTGCTCTGCCAGCATTTTGGTCATCATCTTCTTGAACATGGCATACATTTGAGGATCAATGTCACCCTTGACCTGTTGCCCTTGATTTTTGCCTGAGCGCGGGGAATCCATTTCCTCGCCCGAAGATGTTGAATATGTGATATCTTCAACTGGTGCAGTTTTCTTCTCTGACCTTGTCTGAACCATTGAATGTCACGAATGCTCTCTGCAGGGCAAAATTGATGGTTAGGCTGTTGAGAGAGATTTTGATTTAAAGAAAAATATTTGTTGAGAATTTTGGTAGGCAATTGAAAGAGTATCCCATTACTAGGGATTGAGTCGTCGCTGAGATTACGACAATTGCGTTGTCATTCCTTTGCAAAGAAAATAAACAACTGAAAATCATGCCTTGTTACCTAAGCGAGGTTGTCGAACCAAGAATTGAAGAATTTGCAAGATTTTTATTTATTGAAAGGAAAATATAATTACATCAATAATAGACTTGGGAAAGAGGGGGCAGACAGACAATTTGCCACTACTCTTTATAACTAGCAGAGACACGAGGACCGGAAAAAAGTGGAAGAGTAACAAAAGAGTCTCAGCCATATCTGGCAGAATGGTATATTCCGGACCACTGTACTGATGTAAGGTCGAACTTTGGCATGACTCTTGATAACAGCTGCATCTTTATGTGCTTCTATCTCTGAGAAAACTGTCGAACACACCGCTCTGAATGATAATAGGCGCAAAAGAATGGACCAAGCAGCTTGAATCTCTTGCCATATGCATAGGTGTATCTGGGAGGCGATAATTCTTGATCAAAATAGTCCCATACCACTTCCTCCTCCTGCAGATAATCGATCAGGAACCGGTACCGTGCAACTGGAAGGAGCTCCTTGCCGTTGTATCTGAACGAACTAGCTCTGGTTGGCACATGCTGAAGGAACCAGGACTGAAGGGCGTAGGTACATCCCTCGACTAAGATGGACTCTCCAAGTGTGAAGCGAGTTAATCCTTTATATAGAAAAGCAAGTGCGACCATGGCTATCGAAAGACGGCTGGTCTGTTGACTTTCCCATCTTCTTAGAAGCTGAACTATTCTGACATCCACATAATTCTGTCCGTCTGGAAAGAAAGCAAGTCCCACAGTGCACAGAACCATCGCATGCTGAATTCTCTCTCGAGCTATCCTGGACAACGAGATGACTTCTGCGAATTCTCTATATTGTCGGTAGATCTCGATGAGGCTCACATACTCATTTCCATTTTCTTCAATCAGTGGCCAAGACTTGCGCTCTGTCATGCGAGCCACAACATCTTTAGGGTCCAGACCCTTGACATCGATAAAAAATTGCTGCTCTAATGGATCTCCAGGCTGACCGGCTGGCTCGAGCAATCCCATGATCTCTGAAAACTCATCCATCAGTAGTGTCATCTCGCCCCATGGGAACCAGAATATGCAAGTGCGCGGATTCCATCACTCTGCCAGTGCATGAATCAAATTGCCATTAATTGTCAACTTTCCCACTGCAGATGCCAGTTTCAACCCGCAATCACTCAAATGGTCCGAAAACATACGAGAGAAGTTTTTGAACCAGACATAGTACCACCGGGAGAAGAAGGGTCCGATGCTGAGAGCTCGATGCTCGGGAAGACTTTGTCGCACCTCGTAGGAGATGTGAACCTCAAGAAAAACAGAATTGAGCTGACTGGATGCCATTGGACTGAAAGATAGGAAGATTGGAATTAGACTTTGGAAAAATACAAGAATTTTGAAAATTGCAGGCAGGATAAAATAAAAAGCTGGAAATTCGAAGTCTAGAGGAATGAAAGAATGGAAAATCTCCTGGAGTTTTGAAGAAAAGGTGGATAATTTGGAAAAATCATCCAGGGTTTTTGAGAAAAATGATATATTTCACAAAAGATGGAAAATGAGGTATTTTGAAAAATTGTCCGATATTTTAGAAAAATTGGGAAAAATATGAGAAAATAAGACGAAAAATCATACATTCAATCGCAAACAATTATGCACATACAACAATCCCTAAGAAGCTGACTCTAAATGCATCAATTTTGAAAGAGCTTTAGGATCATAATCCTGACTATAGGCTCAGATCAGCTGTGTTTAATCATGCTATGCCAATATACTCGAGCCGAGGCTCGATGTACGTGGCATAGAACTCATCCTCGGGTCTAGGCTTGTGTTTTCCCAACATCCTTGAGCGCCTGCCGATATACATTGGACTATGGCCCTTGGTACGTGGCAGGGGGGCATTAGCTCAAATAAGTGGCCCAGTTGTGAGGCTCTGTCCCGAACTATGGTTCTGGAAGAGAGCCCAGCAACGTGAAGACCTGGTAGACATAGGTGGGGTGGTTTTTGAAAAAATGAGCATATGCAGACAAACAAAGGGCTCTAAGTCCTAAAGAGATAGAATTTTAAAATATTTGAAGAAGCAAACATTGTTTTCATACAAATCCTAGATTGAGGACTATTGTATTTCAGACCTAAGTCTAAGTGAGCATGAATAATTCTCCTCAATTTGGTCCTACCAAACCATGCCTAGTCTACATGCAATCCATGTCAGCTTGGTTCAAGTCTAGACTCCTAGGTTCACATGATATCAGGAATTAAAACTGACATTCCATAGAATATAATTTTGATAATTGAGCTAAGTTAAAGCACATAATTGATCAGGCGAAGACATGTCCCATCACGGTCACCAAACCTGTTATCATCGCAAAAAAAATTTCCCCTCCCTTGCGAGAGAGAAATGAATTTCGCGAGTCAAACTCGACCAAAGTTTTGAATTTTTTTTTAAAATTAACTTGCCTCCGTTTTGAAAATTTGTGGGAAAATTCTGTGGAATGGGATCCGCCTGTCAGTACGAGGTTCAACCGTTCCTGACGCCTTTACCAGGGGTAATTGAACCAAGGATCAATTATGTGCTTTAACTTGACTCAAATATCTAAATTATGCTCTATTTTTCCTAAAATGCACAAAGAATCAGGCTTGTGCTATAGAATTTTGAAAAAATGCAAGTTTGAGAAAGTATGATGTTTGCTTTGGAAAATTGAAATGCATTTGGAAAATGACTGAAAATGGAATTCCTGGGAAAATTTTTGAATTTCATTGGGAATCAGAAATTTGATTGAAAAATAAATTTGCAGGAAAACTTGAACTTTGGAAAAATCAATTTTGAGATTTGGATTGTTTTCTAAGGAAATGGATTTGACAATTCTGAGAAAATCAGGAAATTCATTGGAAAAGGATTTCTGAAAAGGAAAATGAATTCGCAAGAAAATGGGAATTCTGAGAAAATCGATTTTTGAAAACTTGGGATTTTGAAATTTGAGAATTTTAAAACATTGGAAAATATTGATTTGAACTTGGTAAATGCTTTGAAATGTCATTTGAAAACTTAGGATTCTGGGAAAATCAAATGCTGAGAAAGGCTTGGTAAATCCTTGAGAAAATTGATTTTTTTTTAAATTGAAGTTGGAAAATGAATTTGAAAATAATGCAATTTGAATAAAATGAATGAATGAATATGAATTTGAAAGGGAATTTCATTGAGGAATTGGAAAATCCTTTTGAAACTTTGAGAAATACAGTGCATTTTTGAAGTTAGCCTAAGAGTGTAGGCTGAATATGGCTAATATGAAGATCATAAATCTTGGTTTTCTTCGTATTCTGACTATGGCCATAAATACGAATCCCACCGAGTTTATAAACTCCATAAGAGCTTGTGCACGTGCCATTCGTGTCAACCATAGTGAATTTAAAATAAATGTGCATGAATCATACATCACATATTGAAATTTGCAGAAATTAAGCTATATGCAATGCAACCCTATTCTAAGCAAAAATGTAACTCTTATTCTAAATATTACATTGTTTTTTACATTGAATTGAATAAAATAAAGAAATAAAGTAACTAAGTCTTCTTCTTGAATGTTCCTGCATAACTAGAAAATAAGGTTAGCACAAAAATGTAGGTTTTTCTGAATTTATCCGAAAATATGAGAAATTATCGGATATTATTCAGATATAAACCCAGAATCATACCCCCTTTGAGATAAAAATAATAAATAATGAATAAATTTCGAAAATAAACTTAAAATTTGAAATTAAGGTCAAAATGACCAAAATACCTATGATGACCTTGAAATCAGGGTTTTCTAAAAGCATTTTTGTAAATTTTGGAATTTCGAAAATCAAATGAAATAAATCAAATACAATATGATGAAATATGATGATATGCATGAAAATTTATGAAATTGGAATTTGAAATTTGGAAATTTAGGTCAAAATGACCAAAATACCCCCGATAACAAGACTATGGCCTTGAAACCAGGGTTTTCTGAAATAAATTTTGCAAAAATGGAAAATGTGAAATGAGAATGACATTGAAATTAACCCTAATATGATATGACATGCTTATTTACATGAATAAAACCCTAAAATGGTGAAAATATCATAAAATATCAAATTTAACCTGATTTTCGTTTGATTTTTGCTTCTGAATTTAAAGATAAACTAACACATGGAGCAAATGAACTTGGAATTAAGCCAAATTTGGCATGAAAACCTAAAATAACCCTAAAAACAGAATGGAGCTCGAAAATCTATTTTTTGTAAATTTAGATGGTGATCTATCTCCAATTTGTTTGAACATATTGTCACTACTTTCATCTTCACAACAGAAATCAACAGCTTTGCAGTTTCTTCCAGCCAACTTCCTATTATTACCAGTTGTTGAGAGGTTGACTAATCAAGGCTCTCTTGGAGGTATCGATGCACTTCTTGGTTGTCCACTATATCTTCCTTCTACCAAGTATTTCATGGAAACTGTTTGAAAATCTCTAAGTGCAAAGCAGAAGCAAATAGTGTGTTTGTCACTCTATTATTCCATCAACTGGATGAGGGAATTGCTTAATGCCTTCTCTTCACAAATTTTTAGCAAAGAGGATTGCATTACTCATGCTATGAAGGAGGAAGCAAAATCAAAGTTACTGATGCGCTTGAGAAATTTGGTTTTCTTGGAGAGTCTTTTGAATGCGTGTCTTGAGTTTCACTCTTATTCCCTACCAGAGCTTAACTGAGCTTTCATCAACTTCATTCCTCAGTAATTATGAACAGTTGCAGCATGACGATCTTAAGACAAACAAGAGAATGGTACCTAATGAAACTTTGCATAACAGTAAGAAAAGACAGAAAAAGGCCTCAGGTAATCCAGCATCAGACCTTCGTGGAAGCCTCAGACAAACTACCATTTTGGAAACCCTTAAGAGAGCTGATGCTGCCATGAGCCAGCAGGTATCAAAAGATTGCTCAATCTCAACAAAGAAAGATTTAGCAGATGGAGAATGTCTGAGTGATGTGCTTGATCTTATAAAGATTTCCATGGAAACCATGGTTTTGGATAAGCAAAGACACAACTTCAGGCCTTTAGTTGTGGACTCTGTCAATAATATCTCTTTCAGAGAAGCAGGAGCCTTGTTGTCGAGATTCTGCAGCAGAGCTGCCCCTGCACTTATATCTTCTTCGTGATCTTAACTCTAAGTTCGATTGGTTGAGGCCCACAAGAAAACATTTTGTTGCTGCTAGTATGAAAGGTTGCAAGACCTCGTGTGGTCTCTGCAAGATGTCCATCACAGAATTCTTAAATAAGATTAGGCCATTGTTTCCCTGTCTCACGAAGCATCTTGACATTGCAGTATGTGTGCTGAAGGAGGGCTCTGAAACCTGTCAAGACCATTGGGGAAGTAAATCTGAATCAGCTGGTAATCCAGGCATAGCTCAACTGCCAAGATCGAGGTCTTCTGTGGCCTTCTCTGTCTGTAAAGAAATTCCGTGCTGCTACAACAAGATGTTGAGTCTTCCAGATATATATTTTTGACTGAACGTTGGAATCCTTAAGGATTTGCTGGACACATTCCAGTCAAGTAGAATACTGGATGATATCCTCTCAGGTATCCAACCATCTCCATCTGAAAATATAGACTACTCCTTCTGTGTTGCTTATTCATTCTTTGATTCTATAATAGATATAGCATGCTCATCCTCATTCTCATTGGCATCAGAGGTACTGGTTACTCTTCAATCACTTGTGAACTCTGTCCAGATGTTCATGGATAAGAAGTTAGAAGGGAATAGGAAGAACTGTATAGGATTTGTAACTGGAATCCTCCCATCCCTGCGTAAGAGGCTTGGAGTCTTAGCCCAGAGGCTCTTAGCTTATGACTGGGACTGCCGAGACCATGAGAGTGGCTGGAGAAGTAGAGGTGACGTGTTGCAGAAGATATTGCACATCTACTTAACAAACAATGAATCGGTGTGTGATTTGCTTAGTGAACCTGCTTGCACAATCTTGCCACAAGTTCCTTCTTGCAAAACTAGAAATGAGCAAAATTCAGTTAGCAGCCTCCCAACGCTTTGCCCTGCCACACAGCACCGCCCTGCTGTGACTTCCTCATAAAATCCCACTCACTTGTGTTTGTTGTCCATGCATATTTCTGCACTTAATACCCTGCCACCCCCATCATTTCATCTCTTCATTTTCCCCAGCATACTAATATCCTCCATTGTTTGTTCATCACATTTCCATTCTCATCAACAACCTCTTTACCTTGCTGACTCCACTTGCCCAGCCCTGTCAACATTGCTACACCCATACTATTATCACTCCAATTTCATTGCCACACACCCATAACAACACTCTTCACTCATTATCAGTATCTTCACTCTCATGGCAATTGTCATTCATTTGCTATCACAATATGTCAAACATACTGAATATGAGCATATGTATATAAATATCCTACTTGGATATATATATATATATATATATATATATATATATATATATATATATATATATATATATATATATATATATATATATATATATATATATATATATACGTGTATCTCCCCCCCTCTCTCTCTCTCTATATATATATGTCTATATATAGGTACTCCTTTCATTAGCGTAGAATGTACATCTTTCTTCATGTTATGAGCATTTCTTTTCATATGTATTTTCCCCTTTAGCATGAATGCTTGCCTACGCATTTCTTTAATCGATGTATATATCTGCATATGTTTCTCTCATTAGCATACATACATATATCAGAGGTAGATGCCACACTTAGCTATAAATATGCAATTTTGCCATGACATATTCCATATCTTTAGCCTATTGTTTTTACAGTAACTTTGTTTTGCAGGGATATATGGAAAATATTGATTTCCTCTCTTAGATTAGAATTCTATCATCTCAAATCTCCTTTCCATGATTGCAATAGCTAGATACAATGAAGATTTACATTCTTCGTCTTACAATAGAATGCATAAGCATGTACATATCTTCTAGAATTGCTTGATTCATGACATTGTCCTCTTTTATTTTCAAAACTATACAAGTGGTGAAACACGAATGGCACGTGCACTATTATGATAAAAGGTGATTAAACCCTAAGTTGATGATTTACATCAATGACCATAGTCAAGGTGTGAACAAAACTTATGATTTTCATCTTTTATGGAATAACATTGGATCCACACTGGATCTCTTTGCAAAAATCATCATATTTTTTAATATATTTTCTTCTTTTATCAGAGTTTAACTTAAAATTAACTCAAAATATATATCAATGGTCATAGTCAGGATATATTGAGAGTTAATTTCATTTTAAACTCTATAAAAGCATAAAAATATGTTTTATTCTTCACCAAAATTCAAACATGATTATTATATAATACATTCATTGACCATAGTCAGAGATGTATTATGTCTTCAATCTTATTTCAATTCATTTAAAAAATGAAATATGCTTTTCAAATCCAATTTCAAATTCTTTAAAATCATTCATCATTTAGGATAAAATTACATCATGTTTTCAAAATTTCTTTTTCAAAATCCAAGTGATTTCCTTCAAATATCCTCTTCACTTCTCAAATCAATTTTCAGCTCTTGTAAATTTGAATACCATCTTCAGATTCTAATTTCAAAGTCCAATTTGACTTCGGAATCTCAAATTTATTTATATATTCAGAATTCAATTTCCAATTCAAAAACCAAATTCATTTTCAGGACTCAGTTTCAAAATTCAAATCAACAACTCAAAATCCAATTTCAAAGTTCAATTTAACTTTGAAATTCCTTATTCATCTTCTAAATTTAAATTTTAAAAAATTCAATTCTAAAATTAGAATCCAACTCCATTTAGGGATCCAGATTTCCAAATCCAATATCCATTTTGGATCCCAGACTTCGAATCCAATTCTCTTTAGGATTCTAGAATTCAACTTCATTTTTTGATTCCAGACTTCGGATCCAATTCCATTTAAGATCTTAGATTTTGAATCCAATTCCACTTAGGATTCCAGAATTCAACTTCATTTTGGATCTCAGACTTCGGATCCAATTCTATTTAGGATTCCAGAATTCAACTTTATCTTGGATTTCGGACTTCAGATCCAAATTCCATTTAGGATTCAAACTTTGGATTCAAATTCCATCTTGGATCCCGGATTTCAAATCCCATTCCATTCCTAATTCCAGATTTCAAATCTGTCTTGATTTTTAGATTTCAAATCCAAATCCATTTTCAGATCCTATCTAGACTCCTTAAAACCATTTCTATTTTTAAGTACCATTTGGATTTCTCAAATCCATTCTGATTTCAAACTTTAAATATGGAATTCAATTCCACTTCAAATCTCAGGTTCAAAATTCAAATTTAAAATCCATTTCTGATTCTGAAACTTCATCCTCAGATCATTCTTTTCAAATCAAGATTTATCTTCCCAACTCTGATTATTTCAAAGACTTAGAACTTTCAATATCTTTCCTGATCTATCTCAAGTTCTAAGTTAGATTCAACCATTTCTTCACTCCATTATCAAGTTCATCTCAGAAACACTTGGAAATTTTCAAATCATTTTCTCTAAAGAGCATACATCCTTGCATTTTAGACTTAGGATAAATTCTTAGATAATATTTAGGCAAAGCAAAAAGGCATAAATTCGATCCTTGGTTTGATTACCCCTGGTAAAGGCGCAAGGAACGGTCGAACCTCGTACCGACGAGCGAGCCCCGTCTCCCAATTTTCCCGCAAATATTTCAAAAATAGAGGTGAATAATTTTCTAAATATTTTCAAAATTAAGGTCAAGTGAGACCTTCGCAAAAGAGTTCCTCTCTCCCTTTATTTCTTTTCTCTTCTCTCTTCTTTTTTTCTTTCTTTTTATTTCTCTTTCAAAAAGGAAAATAGAGGTTAGAAAGGAAAATACAAAGAAGAGAAGGAAACACAAGAGGAAAAATTTTGCGATGATCACAGTTTTGGCGACCGAGATGGGACCCGTCTCCGTCCGGTCGAATTTTTGCCTTTTGCTTTGTTCTGATATTATCTAAGTCTTTATTCTAACAAATGTCAGCTTCACTTCCATGCAAACCTTAGGAGCCTAGACTCTGTCCTAAGCTGTCATCATTGCATATAGGATCTAAGTATGGTTTGGTAGGACCATATTGAGGAGATTATTCCATGTTCACATTAGACTTAGGTTTGAAATACAACTCTCCTCAATTCTAGGGATTGAATGCAAACAATATATGCAAGTATATGCTTTTATTCATTTAAATTATATCTCTTTAGGATTTGCATTAGAGCTTTATGGTTTTATTGCATGTTGAACATGTTTTCGAAAACATCCCTACCTATATTGTCCCAGTCTTCACGTTGTTGGGCTGTCTCACTGAACCATAGTTCAGGAGAGAGCCTCACAACTGGACCACTCATTTGGGTTCACACCTCCCTACCACATACCTAAGGGCCATAGTCTGAGGTATATCGGTAGGTGCTCAAGGATGTTGGGAAGCCATTACATTAGAACCAGGGAAATATTTTTATGCCACATACTTCGAGCTTCGGCTTGAGTATATCGGCATACCTTGATTGAAATCAAATGATCTAAATCTTAGAGTTAGGATTAAGGTCCTACAAACTATTTCAAATATTGCATTTAGAGTCAGCCTTTAGGGAGTGTTGTTTGTACATCTATGATTGTGTGATATTTTATATCTTCTTTATATTCTCTAAAACCCTGGGTATATATTATTCAAAATTTCCTCTTTGTTTTTAGAACCCAAGTGTATTTTCCTTTTCTTCTTCTGATTTCTTCAAATTCTTCTGATCCTGCCTGCAAATTCTTCAAAATTTTAAATCTTTACCATTTATTTTCAAATTCATTTTCCCCCTATCTTTCCAATGTATCATCTAAATTCTATTTTTCTTGTTTATCTTTTCATAAATAAAATCTCTTTTCGTCAAGAGATATCCTTTTTCAAAATAGCATTTTTCTAGTTGTTTACTCCTCCTCAGGGAGTAACAACGCAATTGTCATGAATTCTGTGACGACTCGATCCCTAGAAATGGGATATCAGTTTTTAAACCTACTTCCTTCTCTTGTCAAAAACTTCTCCCAAAAATTCTTCAATATGAAAATCTCCACTTTTCTCTGCAGAAAGCACTGATATTCAAAAATGGTTCAGACAAGGACAGGAAATGAGATTTTTCAGCAATACAGCGACAGTGAAATAGAAGGAATGAACTCTCCTAGGTCATCCAGAGGACAGAGCTAGGAAAAATGAGATGATGTTGATCCAGTTATCTACGGTTTGTTCTAGAAGATGATGGACAAGATGGTGTCAGAGTAGGCTGAGATCAGTCTGAAAAAGGCAGTCTCTAAGAGCAAACTGAAAAAGAAGGCTATGAAAAAACACGTCAGGATCGTCAAAAAGAAGATGCAGCCGGACAATACTTCTTAGAGGACAGAATTAGAGGAAGAAGAATCAGAAGAAGAAGAACAATTTGTGTTCAGCCAGAATCCTCCGAGACAGTTCATAAAGATGGCCACTGAAGAGCCTGAATCCGTCAACAAGCCCAAATTTGGGATTCCAACAGAGGACCCGATGAGCAAGCAACTAAAGGAGATGAATCGAGCGATCAAGGACATTCAAGCTAAGAGTAAGGGCAAGCAGACCTACACTGGTGAGGATTTTTATGATGACCTAGATGGGGATGATAACCTGTAGAATCTTCCTCGTAAGTTTCTAAAGTTTGACGAAACTGGCAATCCTAAGGCTCACTTAGCCACCTTTTATGCAGAATGCTGCCGTTTCAGAAAGGACAACATGGCTCTGTTCATTTGCTTTTCCTGCAGTCTAGAGGGTGTAGCAGCCAGGTGGTATGCCGACCACATCAATCCTATCAAACTACGAGAGTTCGATAAGGTAGTAAATTTGTTTATTGAACACTTCTTATTCAACACTGAAGCTTCACCTACATTAAATCACCTTTACAACCTGAAGCAAAGTAAAAATGAAAGAGCAGGAGAATTCATTCATAGATGGAAAATCACCTGTAATAAGATGAAGGTTCCCATTCTAGAGGAGCACACACTGCATATAATCCTCAACAATTTCTCTCAGCCCATGAGGAGCCTCATCGCCACTTCCCCGACGAAATCCTTCATCAAGTTGATTGAGCGAGCCGAATGGCTCGAGGCAGGAATAGAAAATGGGCTCTACGAGGGCATGCCTCTAGTCAAAAATATCCAAGACCAAAAGAAGAAGGCACAGTTCACTAATTCAGCCGATACCTCCATCAATAATCATGGCAGTAGCAGCAGGGGAAATAGAAATAATAGTGGCAGTGACCCGAGAGTAGATCAGAACAAGGGGCAGAAGGAAAGGTTTTTTAAGAACAATGACAAACCAGTTCTGACTGGCCTCCAACAAAAAGAAGATCTTCAAGAGAAGCCCAAGTACATCAAGTGGGAGAAAGATCGAGTCTTCACTCCTTTAGATCAAACTTTGGAAACAATTTTGGAATACATGTTAAAACATGAGATGATCAAACTCCCTAAAGTCGCGGATCCTCTCATAATCTTGGGAAAGTTTAAAGAACAATTTTGCAAGTTCCATAGAGCAACGGGGCATGATACAGAACACTGCTTCGTCCTCAAGCATATGATACAAGACTGCATTGATAGAAATATTTTGGTGGAGGACGAGGAAGAAGATCACCTGATAGTCCTGACCGATCCATTTCCGGACCACTCGAAGAATTGATAAAGCCAAAGCTTTCTGCTTTCGTCTCTTTTTGTCAGTCGTCTTGTAGGGGCAAGTCAGGCCAGTCTTTTATGAATCTTTTTCTTTCAAAGTTCTTGTAAATATTTAGTTTTGTTATCAACCTTTGCTTATCAATGAAATGTCAATTTTCTTTATATCTTAGATATTCAATACTTCCTTCTTTTGCCATACTGGAGCATTAAATTCCTGTTCTTTTTCAAGATACGGGACAATCCTGACATCATTCATGAGAGAAATGATATTACCTATGAGGGTTTTTCAAAAATATTGAAATTTTGAAAGTTTTTACAAAGTCTTCGTTATAATAACCAAAAAGTTTAAATATTTTTTTAATCCAACCTTTGTCAAAAATCAACCCTCGTGTTGATCATATTTTCAAAAATAGGTTTCAAACCATTGCATTGAAAAATCAACCCTCGTGTTGATCATATTTTCAAAAGTAGGTTTTCGAACCATTGCATTGAAAAATCAACCCTCGTGTTGATCATATTTTCAAAATTAGGTTTTAAAACCATTGCATTCAAAAATCAACCCTCGTGTTGATCATATTTTCCAAAAATGGGTTTCAAACCATTATATTCAAAAATCAACCCTTATGTCGATCTTATTATCGGTCTCGAACCATTGTTATCAAAAAAGTCAACCTTGGTGTTGATCTTCTTTCAGAATTAGGTTTTTAAACCGCTGCCTTCAAAAAATTCACCCTCATGATGATCTCTCGTGTTGATTCCCTTTCAAAGATCAACTCTCACGCTGATCATTCTTCTCACGGTTAATCCTCTTTTCCAAAAATGATTTCCTCATATTCTTCTCTCACTTTAAAGATCCCATATGCAGGCAGGATCAGACAAACTCGTTTTTCTTAAATCTTATAAAATTTTCAGTTAAATATTGTTATCTTTATTAGTTTCATTCATTTTATTCATATCTTTATCAAAATTTCATCAATTTTATCAAATTTTCCTTAATATTATTTTATCAATCTTTACCCTTTCAGGTTAAGGGATAAACCTGATGCCTCCTTTCCATGAGGTATTTCTTTTATTCTTTTTTTTTTCGCTCAGGTTAAGGGAAAAACCTGACCCTCGCTGTCCGAGGTGTTCCCATTCAGGATAAGGGATAATCCTGAGACCTCTCGTAGGAGCAATAATGCTACCTATGAGAATTCTTTTGCAAATACAAGTTTCATCCATCTTTATTGATTTTCTAAATTTATATCAATTTCTCTTCATTAATTCTCCTTAAAATTCTATTCTTTTCCCATTTAAGATAAAGGATAATCTTGAGACCCCTCACAGAAGCAACAAGGCTACCTTTGAGAATTCTTTTCAAAAACAAAATTTTTATAAATTTCTTCAATTTTCTCCACTTTTATAAATTTTGTTCTTTTCCCCTTTCAGGTTAAGGGATAAACCTGAACCTCGACATTCGAGGTATTCTTTTTCCCATTCAGGATAAGGGATAATCCTGAGATCACTCATAGGAGCAACAATGCTACTTGTGAGAATTCTTTTTTACAAAATAAATCAATTTCCTCAAATTTTCTCCATTTTTATCAAATCTTTCATTAAATTCTATCTCCTTCTATCTTCTCAAATATTATTCTTTCTTCTCCCCGTTCAGAATAAGGGGTTAATCCTGAAAATTGGACCGCATACAGCTAGTTGTGCTGGTCCATCTAAATCATAGATCGTAAATCATAAATCTTGCCATATCCCTTCTAAATTCAAGTTTCAGGTTATTTCTTCACGAAATCTTCTTTTTCCCTTTCAGGTTAAGGGATAAACCTGAATCATTTTTTATGATTTTCTAAAATTCTCATCAAATGTCTATTTTATTTTCCCTTCAGGATAAGGGATAATCCTGAAACCCTGACAATCATTCCTGCTTCGATCTCTAAATATCTTAAGAATTCCGGTCTCCTTCCCGACCCTTAGTTGGGAAAATCCAATGCTTGTACTGGTACGTTTTAAAAAATTCAGTACTGGCATGCTTTCGAAATTCAGTCCTCGAACTGGTCATTTTAAATTTTCGATCTTAGATCGAACCATTTTTCGGAACTTCGTCCTTGAACAGGTCATTTTTCAAAATTTTCAAATAAAGAGCAAGTTCATTTGAGGAATCCAGTCCCCACACTGGTTATCCCTCAAATTTATCAAATAAAGAGCAAGTCCATTTGAGGAACCCGGTTCTTGCACTGGTTATCGCTCAAAATTTTCAACTAAAGATCAAATTCATTTGGGAAAATTCGGTGCTCGCACTGGTTATTTTACAAAATTTTCAAATCTAAAGACCAAGTTCAATTGAAAAACCTAGTCCTCGCACGGGTTACCACTCAAAATCTTCAAGTCTAAAGATCAAGTTCAGTCACAAGACTCGGTCCCTATGCTGTTTGTCTCTCAGAAAGTCTCAAATCAGGTCGTTAAATCAAAGGTCCCAGCTTTTTCGTTGGTCGTTAAATGAAAGGTCCCAGTTTTCACTGGTCGTTAAATCAAAGGTTCCAACTTCTTCGCTGGTCGTTAAATGAAAGGTCCCAGTTTTCACTGGTCGTTAAATCAAAGGTTCCAGCTCCTTCGCTGGTCGTTAAATGAAAGGTCCCAGTTTTCACTGGTCATTAAATCAAAGGTTCCAGCTCCTTCGCTGGTCGTTAAATGAAAGGTCTCAGTTTTCACTTGTCATTAAATCAAAGGTTCCAGCTCCTTCGCTGGTCGTTAAATGAAAGGTCTCAGTTCTCACTGGTCATTAAATCAAAGGTTCCAGCTTCTTCGCTGGTCGTTAAATGAAAGGTCCTAGTTTTCACTGGTCGTTAAATCAAAGGTCCCAGCTCCTTCGCTGGTCGTTAAATGAAAGGTCCCAGTTTTCACTGGTCATTAAATTAAAGGTTTCAACTCTTTTGCTGGTCGTTAAATGAAAGGTCTCAGTTCTCACTGGTCGTTAAATCAAAGGTCCCAGCTCCTTCGCTGGTCGTTAAATGAAAGGTCCCAGTTTTCACTAGTCATTAAATCAAAGGTTTCAGTCTTCAATGGTCGTTAAATAAAAAGCCCCAGCTTCTTCGCTGGCCGTTAAATAAAAGGTCCCAATTTTTACTGGTCAGAATCTCCAAAACCAAAGATTCAACTCAAGGTCTCATCAAAATCTATATTGAGTGATTATTTCACAAAGAATTCATGAAAACTTTGCCAATTTGCTAAAAGCATGTGTTAATTCCAAACATTGTACTGCACAAAAGAATCACCTCAAAATTCCTCTGGTATTCTTTCCAAAAAGGTGAAACTTTTTGCGAAAAGGGGATAAAATTCAGAACTTTTCCCTGTTGATCAACCAAAAGGATGAAAGAAATATCCTCGGTATGATTAGCGAAAGAAATATTCATTGATGTTGAAAAGCCAGAACCGAATTGATATTGATCATAGCTATGGCGCATGTTTAAAGACGACTATCTGGCAATCAGGCAGTGGAAATATCTTGAGCTATACAAGAACCCACTCAATCCATGTCTTCTCAACCATTTAAGTTGCAATCAAATATTTGCAAAAGGGATCTCTCAATTGTCGTCAAGATGAAGACGAATATGCGAGCTAGACCCCCGGGGCCAAAGAAGATTTAGATCATCTTTGAGATGAAGGAGTTTATGAAGGATCATTTCAGGGAAAGTTCAGATCACCGTCGAGATGAAGGCGAGTGTGATGAACCTACCGACAAACCCTAAATGATATTTGATTTCTGCTATCATCTAAAGACCTTTTGAGCCAACATCATCAGTATAATTTCTGAGACAAAAGAAGGATCAAAACATCTCAAGATGAAGGAGTTTGTGACATACCCTTCCCCAAAAAAGGGAGAAAAGTCAGGACATCTCCAAAATAAAGGATGATGTAAAAGCCCAAGAAAGCTTAATAACTCAAAAAGAGTGCAAGAAGATCATCATGGGAAAACACCCAGATATCAAACTGCCAAAATTGCCAGAAGTCATCTTTTCTTATGCGAAATTCTTTTATCAATATCTTTTCATTACTTGCTTTTATGATATTAAGGATATTTTTTCTCTTCTCATATCAAGGAAATGGATAGCTTCCTTGAAGAAAATCATCAACGCTAAAATTTTGAATTTAACTCTTAAGACTGAGGAGTTAACATCGTTGGAGGAAATACTCTAGGTAAAAGAGGGAATGTCTTTTTGCACATACGTGCACATTTTTTTGAGTCAACTATAATTTTATCTTATTGGCAAAATTTTCTAGCTATTCCAAGAATGAAATAAATATTCAATATCCATTTTGATGCAACCTAGCGTTGTTTATATCTTCCAGAAGAGTTGCCTCATTCAGGAGAGGTATCTCTTCCTATCCCATCACAGTTTCTTCGTTTAAGAAATCCGTATGGTCATACCCACTCATGTTAAGGGTCAAACCCGAACTTTCTGCGAGAGGTCATCGTTTTCAAAAGCTGATTTAGTCTCAGCAATGAGGCGCCCAAGATCATTCATTTTTCCAAGCTTTAGGGAACTCCATTTTTCTCCTTTCACGAACCCCTTTCGGATTTGTTCGTCCAATTCCGAAGGTCCCATCACGGTTTCTTCATTCAAGGATTCCATATGGTCGTCCCCTTCAGGTTAAGGATTAAGCCTGAACCTCGTGCCACGAGGTATCTTCCTTTCTCAGATTTTGGTTAAACCTGAGTCTCGTTCTAACGAGGTTCCTCATTTTGAGGAGGTGTTTTCTTCTAGTCCCATCATGGTTCTTCCCATCAAGGAATCCATGCTTTGTATATCCATCCAGGATAGGATCCCACTTGAGCATCATCTCATGAGGCATTTTCCAAAAATGTCCCATCAAGGTCCTCATATATTCCTTTCCCCATTCAATTCATCTTCATGTATATTCGTCCCATCCAAGTTAAGGGCTAAACCTGAGTCATTCCAAAAGGCTGATCTTGTCTCGACCATGAGACTTGATCAAAATTCTTATCTTTCATCATTTCGGGATTTTCATCCAAAGTCCCACCATGATTTTCTCATTTTTTGTTAATTCAGTCATATCATTTTCGAGGATTTCGTCTCCCCAAAGCCATTCAAGATAAGGTTTTAAGCCTGGAATCATGTCTTTTCAAATAAATTCTTCCACACCCAGTTCAGATCTGCTGACTGGGACATTTTTCAAAATTTGGAGTGTTTTCTTTGCCACTAAGCTTGGCTTTCAACCGGCTTAGTAGCAAAGAGGGGCATCTGTGAACATCCCAAATTTTTTAAAAGGTTGTAAATATTCCTTTTTTGCCCCTGACCCCATTTTCTGAGTAGTTGAGTCAGTTTTAAATCTAAATTCCAGCTTATTTCTCAAATTTTACTAAAATTAAATTCATTTTATATATTTGACTAGATTTTGGACCCGAATCTATTATCAAAATCAAAATCTGAGCTTCGTTATCCAATTTTTAAACCAAATTCTCAAAATTACCAAAATAACTTTTGAAAAGCTCAGACAGTTCGTCCAATATCCGTTTGGATCCATCGCGTTATATTCCTCAATTCGAGGTTCAAAACTCGAATATTTTCTCAAATACCTTGGATCCAAACCCATTTTTTGAAGACATTTTTTGAAAATAACCCCAATTTCTCAAAAAACCCTTTTGTTGTAAATATTTTTAATTTTTTTTTGCAAAATTAGTTTAAAATTCTTAGTTTTTTAGAGTTTTATTTCAAAAACACAAAAAAATCAGAAAACACAAAGAAATACAAAAAAATAAGAACCACCTTTTGAAAAATCGTCTTCTAAATCTATTTTTTTTGAAAAAAAAATCTTATAAAAGAGTCTTATTTTGGAAATTTTTCTAAAAATTGAAGGGCTTGTTTTGGAAAAAAGAGAAAACCCTAAAACTCGATTTTTCATAAAATGGGGTGGCTCTCTCTCTCTCTTTCAGCCTTCACGAACCCTCTGAAAACCTCTTCCTCCCCATCACCCTCCGATCCTCTTCCTCTCCATTAGCCGTTGATCCATAACCTCCACCATTCCCGATTCTTCCACCCTCTTCTTTAAAAACGGGCAAAAGGGAAACCCTGAGGTCACCCATTCTCACCCCTCCATATGCATCTTCTTCTTCTCCCTCTTCTTTCTTCTCTGGATTCTCATAATTTCCCTCTTCCTATCAGCTGAAGGAAGCCCATCAACCTACAACGCCAAGGCTAAGGTAAGCGACATTCCCTTTGTTTTTCTTTTTTGTGTTTTGTTTTCTTCTTTCATCCTATTTCCTGGTTTTTCCTTCTTTCTTTTTTTTTCTTTCAATCAAAGCACACACGTAGAATCGATCTGTTTACAACGAGATCAACCTATGTATGTGTAACAACAACGAAACACTTGCGTTCCAACACTTTCTTTCCTATTTATTTATAATTTTTTTTGATCCGTGTCTTTCTTCTTTCCATCTTGATTGTATTTTGCATTGGGATTTCTTTTATGATTTTGATTTCTTGTTTTTAACCTTGACGTTTCGTTTGTATTTCTGATTTTTCATCCCGATTTTCAAACTGCGTTGGATTCCTAGTTTACATTCAATTTTTTGTTCTAGTTACATTTGATTTTCCCTTCTGATTTCATTATGTTCTTTCCCTTTTGATTTTGTTTTGTTAGTCGTAATTAGTTGCATACATTTGAATCCCCCTTTTTTTTATGATTGCTTCGAATGCAACGCCCCCAGAATTCCCGACTTGTAAAATCCTTTAAAAATCCTTTGGATTTTGGGCAAACTTTTTTTTTTGAAAACATTTGTGCAAGTGCGGAAGTACTGAAAAGGAAAACAAGCGGCGAACCCCGAGGCGGGTCGCAGGAGTGAAACAACAAGGTTTGAAACAACTTTTTATTAATATTTACAAAATGTACAACCAATCCCTTATACCAAAACCAACAACTGCCAAGATCCTCAAACTTTCCAGAAGTGTGGGTTTAGAGTCCGCTGCCGCACATCGAGCTCCATTGCACGCCTAAGTAAAACACCTGTATCCCCATAAAACGGGGTCAGTACTCTTTCGAGCTGGTGAGACAAACCAAACCACAATATATCCATGTGTGGAAAATAAAGTAGTAATAAAACTACACATGAAGCAACAAGAGAATATAACTAGCAAAAGTTAATGCGATTAAGCAAAGCATGACATTTCATTTCACAATTCACATCAAGTAGTATAGTATGCATCAAGGAACATAAATCTCTAATACAGTTTGTAACATGGTATGCATCACAGAACGTAAATCACTAATGTAACAATATAAAAGACTGTGACATGCATACAGATGTGTCATCGTAAACTGTGCATAGATACAAGTGGACAAGTATGTGCAACATGCCATAAGTGCAAGAACTAGCCAAGCAACAATACAAACATTGCACGTTAGGATGAGACAGTTAGAATCATTTTGCCATGGTAAAGCGTGACTCACAAGCTGTGCCAAAGTTCTTAAACCATGTATTATAACCATAAGCGAGCTCATCTCGCCAAGTGGCCATCACACTTATGGAAATCGCAAGTGTGTGGGAGTGCACGGCTTGTTTATAGCAAGATTGATCCGCGTATGCACGATATCAATGGAATTATCCAATTCTGACATATATTTCTTTCTTCTGCGACTTATCTCTGAGTTCCTTTTGATTTTCTTTTCTTCTTCTTTTTGTTTTTCTTTTTTTAGGCGTGTGTTCATTTTACTTTATTTCATTCGATTTTCAGTTTAGTTCAAGTACTAACCCTTTTGTCACAGGAAATACCCAGAATCAATCTGATTCTGGTCATGGCTCAGCCTGTCTCCATAGCTCATTTGTTTGTTTGTCTGCATTGGATTCCTTAAGGTATAGTTGCATTTAATTGATCGTTAGTATGTTAACCCTTCTTGCATCGTGTATATGTTCTTTTTTTTATTTTATGATTTCCCTGGTTTCTAAGCATGTGTCATGGAACAACTTGGTTATATGGTCGGTCTTCTGCAGGTAATTTGAATTTCATGGGATGGAACTACTCTGGGCTATGTGATAAACATTGTTCCTGCTCTAAAATTTTCAAGATATCTTCAAATTATGAGGGATCCCAGTGACCATTAAGTGTAATAAATAGTCAGGGTAGCACTACCATACCCGACCATCAATTGAAAATGGTTTTGGTGGTTTGCTAACTATCCAGTCTGCCTTTTTGAGACGCTGTCAATCCCCTCTTGGTGGACATCGCTGGTTCAGAAATGGATTGCTGAACTTCTTAAACTTGAACCCTACTGTGAAGTTTAATATTGTTACATTTTAAGTTTAATTTCGTTATTGAATTGATCTCCTGAATATGTCTAAATGACTACCTTGAGGACTCTCCATAACATACCATAAGCTTCCTAGATTTTCGTCATTTATGAAGCAAGCGAAGAAGTTTTGACGGCAAAGTATCCACAAAGAATTTTGCAAAAAAGCATCAACTTGTCAAATTAGCTGTAGCAGAACCAAATGTTATTGAAGCTGAAGCGCCTCATCCTTCTGATCAGTCGACACCGCACGTGTTATCTCCTAAAGGGATATAGGAGATATCTGTCTTAACATGCTCAAGTTGCTTGAAGTTAAACATTTGTTTATCAAAGGGGAGGAGGCAAGCACCAATAGAAGCTCGATGCATCAGTAGCTGAATAATCTCAGGTATGGATTATCCGATTTCAATCAAGTGGGTGTATAAATGTCCGAGTCGACTACACAATTTTTGGTAAGTTTTCTTTTTTTTTATTTACAGGTAAGTGCAAATTTCTGCCACATTCAGTTTTCAAAATAACCTGAATTCTCTTGTTTCGATTACTTAATAATTCCATTTCACCACATCTTGCTTCTCTATCAGAATGTATTCCTTGATTGTTCTTAATGGATTATTAAAGATCAACATTGTGAAGATCAAGGACTATCTCAATATCGTTCCATTGTCAGCCCATCTCTGGCCTCCAATAACCACAAGCTTTTAACTGAATTCTGATGAGCTTAATTGAGTTTATCGGCAGGGTTAATCAAGCTTACTAAGGTTGATATATATAGTTGTCTGATATATTGAATCTTTGCTACAGACGTCAGCTGCTGTTGAGCATTTTATAATCTGGATCGATGAATTGACCTCCAGCAACCTTTCAAATTTTTGTGCGTGGCCACCCTCCAGAAAGATCCACTCCACAACTCCTACCAAACATCATTGGTATTAAGCACTGCGGCAGATGTGTCCCACTGGGCCCTCTCCCCAAACTTGGAAAGATCTGTCGGTCCAGCCACAACCCTTATCCAGGCTGTGAATTTCGACAAAGACTTGAAGAGCAGTTTTTTTTGGGTAAGTTGCTATAGTACGACAAGTCTAGTTTTTTTTCTCTTCAAATTATAATTCGATTTTGTCGATAGTGTTGTTTTCCTTGAAGATCAGCTTTGATTCTCCCTTTTTGATTTACTGCAATGGAGAAGGGATGCTCTGCTTTATGATTTATTGAAAACATGTATCTGAAGATGGTTCATTAGGCTATGATATAATCAGGGGATTATGTAAGATTAGTGGTTCAAGTTAGGTTGGTCGTGGTGATTTTCCTAATATCTACATGGTATATAAAATGACCTAGGTCACTTTTTGTAGATAAATTCTGTTTATAATGTTCATCTGTGTAATTATGCTTTCCAAGTATGCTATCCTGCATTGCATATTTCCTATATGTCACAGCGCAAAGTCAATCTATGAATTTATTCATATCCATTGGTCGAACTCCCAATGCATGATTCAGTCATCATATATACCAAAAACCCAAGTTTGGCTTGCTGAATTCAACAGTTTTACTTGAGACATTATAAATGATGTCGAAAGAACTTACTGTTTTGCTGTGTAAAAAAAAAAATCTGGCATGTGGTTTCAATAAGCTGTAGTGCTGAAATCAGCTAGAGATACCATCGGGAGATATCCTTGAAAATTCCTCCATTTATAGTATTATAAATCAGTTCATAGCCTCTTTCCTGGTAAACTGAGCCAGGTGGTTGGAGTTGATCACCGGGTAGTCCATCACTGCCACCTGAGTTTCACCCCTGTCAACCACACTTCACAACACCTGTGCACTCCACAGTCCAACATTACATATATTTCAGGTTGCATATACAGTCAACCCAAGTTTGTGTGTTATATGTATATATCCGGTCCAGCCTATGTACTATATATGCCTAGTTGAATATCCATTCAGTCTTGCCCATGTCTAATATATCATTATACATGCATTTCTCATTAGGATTAAGCATTGTCTCTAAGTATATATGTTGCATCTTCTCACTAAGTTCATACATCACACTTAGAAAATCCCACCCACTTGCTTCATTAAATACAAGAATATGCACATCAGTATAGAATTCCTCATTTATTTCTGTATCTTGCATCTTGCTTTAGGTTAATTCATTTTGCAGGGAAAGCATGAAGGATTTAAACTTCCTGTCAGGAATTTTATAACTTCAATTCGAGACTGTAATAAGTTAGATCTTAATGAGAATTTACCTTCTGTAAACACCCCAAATTTTCCACATCCATTCTCAAACAACCCTCCTCGTGCAGTGCCAACCCTGTTAGGTCAGTGTAGGAGTCAAACCCTGAGTTAGTTTCAGAAAATTACCATTTTACCCATTTTTCATTAGGAAAATTACCATTTTACCCTTAAGTCATCCTGAACCCCAGTCAATCGGAGTCAATTAAGCTCATTGGTTAGTTCAGAACATTTAGAATATCAGTCATTTCAAGTTCATTTGAGCTCACAGTGAGAAAGTCATTTTCATTTCTGATCATTCCTGCCAAAATGGGATCATTTCTTCATAAATGAGCTCATTTCTTACTCAAATCCAAGCCAATTGTCTCTGAGTCAGTCATTCATAGTCAGTCATACTCCCCAGAGTCTAACTTGAGCTCACCAGAAGTTCAAGCGCTCCAGTTTCAGTTCAAAATCATTTCCAAGTGTCCAGGAGCCCATTTTAGTCCATTTCAGCTCTTTCAGCTGAAATTGAGCTGAGTTCAACCAATTGAGCTAGTGTTCGAGCTTTGATTTTAGTTCATGTCAGTATTATTGACCTTTTTTTTTAGCTCAAAGTCAACTCAAGTTCGTAATTCACTTCACTCCAGTGACCATTCTGTACCATTTCTCTAAAAATAGCAGTTTTTCTTGAAAATTCAGTCAAAAAGGTCAGTTGAGTCAGTGCCTGGTCAGTTCATTTGAGTTCTGAAACTCTAAAACCCAGCTCAATCTAGCTCATCTCAGTAAAATCCAGCTCGAACCCCAATTTTCAGTGTCACTCTGACCCAGTAG
Organism: Nuphar pumila; assembly: GCF_984573655.1. NCBI lineage: Eukaryota > Viridiplantae > Streptophyta > Magnoliopsida > Nymphaeales > Nymphaeaceae > Nuphar > Nuphar pumila. Next base: position 84,818,800 of record NC_143257.1, read on the forward strand.
AGTCCCGAAAACCATTTCTTGAGCTATTTTGCAAATTTTATCAATTTTAATGCTTTTTAAACTGGTACAGTTGCCAATCGGGGTCTAACATCTAAATTTCTTCATTCAGGGTCTGCATTTCGCATGTCATTTCTCATCATTTCATATAATTACTTAGCATTTCATAACATTTCATCACATTTCATTTCATTTTCGAAGTCCAGAACTCCAGTTTTATAAATTTCAATCCAGATTGAGTTTTAAAAGTTTTCAGAAATCAATTTCAAACCTCGGGTTTTTCAAAATTAACATTTTTACCCTCGGGATTCTAAATTTGGAAGTATTTTCTCGAGAAAAACAATATGGATTTCTCCCAAAATCAAATTTTTAAATTCTATACTGGATTTGCTTTGCAACAAGCTATTAAACTTCAAAATCCAAGCTCGTTTCAAAAACTGCCAAAAATAGCTCATTTCGTTTGGAAATATTTTCTCGAGAAAAACAATCTGGATTTCTTTCAAAATCAAATTTTCAAATTCTACACTGGATTTGCTTCGCAACGGGGTATTGAACTTCAAAATCCGAGCTCGTTTCAAAAACTGCCAAAAATAACTCGTTTCGTCTGGATTTTTTTTTTGAAAAGACTATTTTACCCCTCCAATCGTCAAAATGAATTTCAAAAGTGAAATTTGGACCCGCTCTGAGATGGCCCATCCATTTGCATTTTCTTGTTTTAATTTATAAGAAAAGAAAAAAATTTATCTTTTTCTTTATTTTTTTGGTTTGTTTTATTTTATTTATTTTAATTTATTTTAATTATTTTATTCTTCCTAAGGTGGGACCCACAAGGGGGTCACCCAAACCTCCAGCACATTTCCTTTCTTTCTTCCTCCATTTTCTTTTTTTTATTTATTTTATTTATTTTCTTTCCTTCTTTCTTTCTTTTCTTTCTTTCTTCTTCCCTTTTTCTTTCTTTCTTTCCTCCCTCTCCACTCACGTATAGTCTTTCCAGCCCCTCACCTTCTCCCTCTTTCCCTCTCCTTTCTTCCCCTTTCTTTCCTTTTCCTTCTTCCCCTCTTCTTTCCTTTTCCTTCCCTTCCTTCTTTCCCCTTTCTCCCTTACTCTCTTTCTATTTCCACACTCCATACGGCTGTTGCTTCCCTCCCCATTCACGCACTTCTCCTCTCATTTAAAACCGATCCCTTCTTAAAAACTTAGGTTTTTTAGTTTATTAAAACCTAAGTTCAATAAAAAAAAAGGAGGATCTCACAGCTGCCTCTCCCATTGGCTCTCCTTCCAGCCCCTTCTCTCTCTTCCCTCTCTGATCTCCTCTCCACTTCAAGGTGCATCCTTCCACTGTTCCAAAATCATCAGCCTACGGCTTCAGCCAGCACCTTCATCGCAGCTGCTTCAGCGCCACCACAACACACCCTCCATCGTCTTCAAGCTTGAAACACACCTCACGCCTAATACTTCTCCATCTTTTCATTCTCCACTCATTAAACCTAAAAAAACTTAAGGAAAATTTGATTTTTCCCTAAGTTCAATACCAAAAAGAGGAACGACTGGGCTATTGGGGGTTCTTCACGTCTCTCTCTCTCTCTCCCTTGAACTCTCTCTTTCCCCTTTGCTGTAACAGCCACCACACAGCCTCCACTACACGCCTAGCAGCTCCATGCCCGGCAGCCTTCCAACCTCTCTATAGCAGTTCCAGCCAACAGCCAGTTCAAGCCACCAGCAGCACCTCTTTGAAGCTCCATGCCCAGCACCTCCGGTCATCTCCAGCTGCAGCGCCATTATCACTCCAGCAACACCTCCAGCCACGCCTCCTTGTAGCAAGGCAGCCTTCTTGGCAACACCACCTTCAACTCCTTCTAGCCGGCGCCCCTTTGAGCTTTCATCCTTCAATCAACCTAGGCGGCATCTCGAGTCCAACTTGCAGCGATCTCCGGTTGAGTCCAGCAGCAGCCATCTTGGAGTAATCTCGTTGGTCGACCAGCACATACTCACTCCAGCACCTACCTTGCACCCCTTTCAAGTTCAGCTCCACTACCTTCCACCGGTGCTGTCTCAATTTCATTCGTAGTAGTCGAACCCTCCAAGGTGAGCCCATCGTCCCCTTATTTCATATCTCCTCGTTCTTAGTGAAACCCCTATACACTTCATCTTTGTCGTCCATTGATTTGAAGTTTTATTTTATTTTATTTTTTATGGATGCTATGGAATCAAATTAAAAAATTGAATTGGTGGTGTGTGAATGCTTTTCCATAATTCTTAAATTGAGAAACATGATAGTAGTTTCATCTCACGTATTTAGGCTCAGTAAAACGATAAGATTCATATATCTATTGGATGGATTCTCTCGTTTTGAGAGCCAACATCAAAATAGGTCATGCCCCTTCATGATGATTTTAATTTTTATTTCCATGCTTTATATAATTTTAAATTAAAAAAAAATTGCATTTAGCTAAATTTCATCATGTATTTATTCATTTTACATAGTCTTATTAATAGATTGATTTAGAATCTGTAGAGTTTCAAGTTTGTGCAAAGTCCATGCATCATTTTATGTGAGTTTCTGCATTTAAAATTTTTGTAAATTTTAGAGTAACTAGGTTTACATGTCTTTGTTTTACTGTCGAAAAATTGATTCAATCCCGGTTTCAGAACCTATCTAAACCGATCAAACCCTACACCAGGTTTTTTGTCTCTCTGAATTTCCAATTTATGCTTTAGCAGACAAGAATCTTTGGAATCACCCCTGTGGGAGATTCAAATCGTTCTTAAAAAATCACAGTAGATTCATAATCAAATCTACTGATGATATGAAAATTTTGACAGTTTTCCAAGTAGTTTTGACCTTTGAAAAAAATCGTATTTTCCAGACTTTTGGGAAACTCTTTATTTTCCTTCGTCAGGGTATAGACAGATTATAATGCATCAAGTCTGCCCAATCCGTAGTCTTTCTGCAAAAACGTTCAACATTAAAGTTGTTTATAACATAATTTCCTGTCATTTCCCAAAATTGGGGAATTTTTTGATCTGTTTCATTATTTTTCCCGGATTTTCTCTTTCTGTCTAACAGATTCCAATGTCCAGAAATCTCAAAGATTTAGGTCTCTGATAACAGTATGGCTTTTTCCAAACCATAACCTAAATCCCAATGGTGTCAAAAGATCAAATCTTTTTATGTTTGTCAGGAACAGTTTTCCACAATTTCAGTCTTTTTACCATCTATCTGCCATTTTTCCCATGTTTTCTACCGAAATCTGTCTGTTTCCCCTAAATCCTAGAGTCGCCGGATTCTGATCCGACTTGCCGGAGTGGCACAGCTCCGACCATAGGTCAAAACCATAAAGTGTAAAAGTAAAAAATTCTTGCCTTACTGTTCCCTGTCACCCCATAAAATTTGAGAAAATTTTATGGAAGTTGGATATCCTAAATCTCCTTTAGAATCAACATTTTAGGCAAAAATCATAAAATTTAGGATTTTTATTTGAATTTCTATGTTTAAAAATACAAAAAAATTAGATTTTTGAGCTCCATTATGTTTTTAGGGTTATTTTAGGTGTTCATGCCAAATTTGGTTTAATTCCAAGTTCATTTGCTCCATGTGTTAGTTTATCTTTAAATTCAGAAGCGAAAATCAGGCGAAAATCAGGTTAAATTTGATATTTTATGATATTTTCGCCATTTTAGGGTTTTTTATCATGTACATAAGAATGTAGAATCATATTAGGGTTAATTTCAATCTCCTTTGCATTTCATATTTTTCAATTTTGCAAAATTTATTTCAGAAAACCCTGGTTTCAAGGCCATAGTCTTGTTATCGGGGGTATTTTGGTCATTTTGACCTAAAATTCGAAATTTCAATTTCTAATTCCATAAATTTTCATGCATATCATCATATTTCATTATATTATGTTTGATTTATTTCATTTGATTTTCAAATTTACAAAATTTACAAAATTTCTTTCAAAAAACCTTGATTTTAAGGTCATCAGGGCCATTTTGGTCATTTTGACCCTAATTTCGAATTTCCAAGTTTATTTTCAAAATTTATTCATTATTTATTATGTTTATATCAAAGGGGGCATGAATTTGGGTTTATATCTGAATAATATCAGATAATTTCCCATATTTTCGAATAAATTCAGAAAAACCTACATTTTTGTGCTAACCTTGTTTTCCAGTTTTGCAGGAACATTCAAGAAGAAGACTTAGTTATTTTATTTCTTTATTTTATTCAATTCAATGTAAAAATCAATGTAATATTTGGAATAAGAGTTACATTTTCTGCTTAGAATAGGACTGCATTGCATATAGTTTAATTTCTGCAAATTTCAATATGTGATGTATGATTCATGCATAGTTATTTCAAATTCACTATGGTTTACACGAATGGCACGTGCACAAGCTTTTATGGAGTTTATAAACTCGGTGGGATTCATATTTATGGCTATAGTTAGAATACGAAGAAAACCAAGATTTATGATCTTCATATTAGCCACATTCAGCCCACACACTTAGACTAACTTCAAAAATGCACTGCATTTTTCAAAACTTCAAAAGGATTTCTCAATTCCCCAATGAAATTCCCTTTTCAAATTCATATTCATTCATTCATATTATTCAAATTTCATTGTTTTCAAATTCATTTTCCAATTTCAATTTAAAAAAAATTCAGTCTTCTCAAGAATTTCCAAGTCTTTCTCAGGATCTGATTTTCTCAAAATCCTAAGTTTTCAAATGACATTTCAAAGCATTTCTCAAGTTCAAATCAAGATTTTCCTATGCTTTAAAATTCTCAAATTTCAAAATCACAAGTTTTTAGAAATCCATCTTCTCAGAATTCCCGTTTTTCTGAGAATTCATTTTCCTTTTCAGAAATCCTTTTCCAATGATTTTCTTGAGTTTCTCAGAATTCTCAAATCCATTTCCTCAGAAAAGCAATCTAAATCTCAAAATCAATTTTCCAAAGTACAAGTTTTCCTGAGTATTCATTTTCCAATGCAAATTTCTGATTTCCAATGAACTTCAATGATTTTCCCAGGAATTCCAATTTCAAGCACTTTTCCAACCATTTTTCAAGCATATTTTCCAAAGCAAACATCATATTTTCTTAAACTTGCATTATTTACTAAATTTCATAGCACAAGTCTGATTCTTTATGCATTCTAGGAAAATAGAGCATAATTTAGATATTTGAGTCAAGTTAGAGCGTATAATTGATCCTTGGTTCAATTACCCCTGGTAAAGGCGCCAGGAACGGTTGAACCTCGTACCGACAGGCGGATCCCATTCTACGGAATTTTCCCGCAAATTTTCAAAACAGGAGGCGAGTAATTTTCAAAACCAATTTTCAAAACTTTGGTCGAGTTTGACTCGCGAAATTCGTTTCTTTCTCGCAAGGGAGGGGAAAAATTTTGCGATGATAACACCTTCCCAGCTTTTAGATAGAATGAATGAGCATTGTAAATATCATAACTTGCTGATTTTCATGCTTTTTGCCTTTATTTTCCAAAATCTCACAATGGTGAAAACACGAATGGCACGTGCACCATCTCGTAAGAGGTAAATTAATCCTAAGTTAATGATTTACATCAATGGCCATAGTCAGGATGTAAACAAAACTTAGGATTTTTATCTTTTATAAAATAACATTGGATCCACACTGGATCCTCTTCAAAAATCATCATATTTTCAAATATTTCCTTCTTTTATTAGAGTTTAACTTAAAATTAACTCAAAATATATACCAATGGCCATAGTCAGGGTATATTGAGAGTTAATTTCATTTTAAATTCTATGGAAGCACCAAAAATGTATTTTATTCTTCTTTTGAATTTAAATATAGATTATTATATAATACATTCAATGACCATAGTTAGGGATGTATTATATTTTCAATCTTATTTTAATTCATTTAAAGAATGAGATATGCTTTTTCAAAATCCATTTTTAAATTCTTTAAATTCATTCATCATTTAGGATAAAACTGCATCATATTTTCAAAAATTCCTTTTTCAAAACTCCAAGTGATATTAATATCTTCTTCAATCAATCTTCAATTCTTGTAAAATCCTATTCATCTTTTTATTTTCAATTCTATTTTATCTTCAAATCTTAAAGTCCTATTTAACTCTGAAATTTCAAATTCATTTTGTATTCAAAAATTCCAATTCAAATCAGATTTCAAGGTTCAAGTTAACTTTGAAATTTCAAATTCATTTTATATTCAAAAATTCCAATTCAAATCAGATTTCAAAGTTCAATTTGACTTTGAAAATCCAAATTCATCTTATATTCAAAACTCCAACCAAATTCAAAGTTCAATTTAAACCTTGAAACCTCTGATTCATCTTCTCATTTCAAAATCAGGTTTATTTTTCTTATCCTCAAAATCCAAGTTTTGAGATTGGTTCTCAAGTCTTTTTCTAAGTTTTAAATTCAATCTGGATTTTCATAAGACCCAGATCCATCTTCAAAGCCCCATTTTGGATTTTCAAAAGTCCAAAATCCAAAGTTAGAATTCAACCTCAATCCATTCTTAGGATCCAAAATCCAATGCCACTATGGATCTCAGACTTTAGATCCAAAATCCATCTTAGGGTCTAGAACCCAATTTCACCTTTTGGATCTCAGGCTTCAGATCCATAATCACTTTAGGATTCAGAACCCAATTCTACTTTGGATCTCAGACTTCAGATCCAATTCCATTTTAGGATCCAGAACTCAATTCTACTTTGGATCTCAGACTTCAGATCCAATTCCATTTTAGGATCCAGAATCCAATTACATTCCCAAGTCTAGATTTCGAATCCAATTCCATTTTCGGATCTAATCTGAATCTACTAAATCCATTTCTATTTTTCAAATGCCATTTGATTTTCTCAGATCCATTCTAAGATTCGAATTCAATATCACTTCAAAATTTCATCTTCTTCTCCTAAATCCATGATTAAATTCAAAGCCCATTTCTGATTTTGAAACTTCATTTCCTTTCATTTCAAAGCTTCAAATCATTCTTTCTCAAAATCAAGATTTATTCTTCCAACTCTGATTTACTTCAAAGACTTAGAACTTCTCTGATCTATCTCAAGTTCTAAGTTAGATTCAATCATTTCTTCACTCCCTTACCAAGTTCATCTCAGAATACTTGGAAATTTTCAAAACATCTTTCAAAAAGAGCATACATCCTTGCATTGCACAAGCATGATTCTTTGTACATTTAGATCTTTAGGATAAATTCTTAGATGCTATTTAGGCAAAGCAAAAGAAATAGATTCGATCCTTGGTTCGATTATCCCTGGTAAAGGCGCCAGGAACGGTCGAACCTCGTACCGACGAGTGAATCCCGTCTCTCCATTTTTCCGCAAATATTTTCAAAACGGAGGCGAGTTATTTGCTAAATATTTTCAAATCAAGGTCAAGTGAGACCCCGCAAAAGAGTTCCTCTTCTCTCTTTCTTTCTTTCTTTTCTCTTCTCTCTTTCTTTTCTGTCTTTTATTTTTCTCCCTTCAAAAAGGAGGAAAATAGAGGTTGAGAAAGGAAAAGAGAAGGAAGAGAGAGAAACCACAAGAGAGGAAAAATTTTTGCGATGATCACAGTGCCTCAAGCTCCTTTCATACATAGGGAAAATACATGTAATTTTCCAATGTGATTGTACATTCAAAAATCACCAATGTGAGCATACAATTACATTCATTAGTGCAAAGCTTATGTGCTAAAGTGTGTGGCAGTGCATGACTTCTTTGTGACACTACGCTACGTAACACAAATATAATACGCTTAGAATATTTCCGTTGTGAAGTGCCAAGGTGCCAAGCATGTATGACAAGAAAAATGCCATCAGCCTCTTAACTTCGTAAAAATCTCATTTAACAAAAAGGCATTAACAAGGTATCATTGCAAGCATTGCGGACATTTTACGTGCAAAGCAACATTTTTTTTTGGATTTGTGCACAAGAGGCCATTCCAGCGACGAGGGTGAATCAATACTACACCAATTGTTGGTTCTTACCATTCCATTACGTATAGATAATTATTTGTATGTGACTTTAATTGAACCACGCGCACGCATCGTACAAGTTGTGACCAGTTAAAGTACTTAATGATTTCATTGGAAATATTGGATCCCGAGTTGATGGGCACTCATGCAGCCCCATAGGCTGCAGTCCGAAGCTCACTAACGAAGCAAAACTATGGCGAGAAGGAGGGATGTCCCACAACTGGGTTGGAGCTGTCCAAATATAGGTTGGCATCCTTACCAGCCGCATCAGTGCCATAGGGCACCTAACGCACACATGCAGGCCCAGCTGGGCCGTGTTGCCAAACTGTGGCAGCAACCACTATGAGGTGACAACAACCATTTTGCGGCAGGTAACGAACTGAAGAAGAAGGACAACAACCATGCTGTCCCGCAAACCGTAAGAGCCAACCACCCTGGTGTTGTCGCCGCAAAATTTTTCCCGTCTTCCCTTCCTTGCGAAAGAGAGAGAAAAATGCTTTCGCGATTCAAACTTGACCGGATTTTGGAAAATGTTTTGAAATACTCGCCTCCGTTTTGAAAATCGCAAGAAAATCCATGGGATGGGGCTCGACCTGTCGGTACGAGGTTCGACCATTCCTGCCGCCTTTAACAGGGATAATCGAACCAAGGACCAAAATTGTGCTTGACATAGTTAAATCATCAAAATTGTATTCTATCCTAAATGCACAGAGAATTCAGGCATGTGCTATGCAATCTTGTAAAATGCAAGTTGGAAAATATGATGTATGCTTAGAAAATATTTGGAGTTGAAAATTTTTCAGGAAAAGATGAAAATCAATCTCTCAAGAAACTCAGACGAAGAAGATTTGAAATCTCGAGAAAGTTTATAAAGATTTATAAAACCATGAAGAAATGAGAATCTAGGGAAAATCTCGAGAAACTTTATAAAGATTTGGAAAATCATGAAGAAATGAGAATTTTGGGAAAATCTCAAGAAAGTTTATAAAGATTTGGAAAATCATGAAGAAATGAGAATCTCGAGAAAATGGAAGGAATTCTTGAGAAAAGATGAACATTTGAAAAGGAAAACGCTTATCGGGAAAACTCGAACTTTGAGAATTTTCTTAGGAAAATGATGGAAAATTTATAGGAAAACTCATTGGAGAAGGAAATTCAAAACTTAGGAAGTTGAAATCCTGAGAATCTTGTCTTTGAAATGTCTGAAAATCAACTTTGATTCTTGAGAAAGATGAGAAATTCTTTTTGAAAGCATCTTAAGAAAATAATATTTTTAGGGAAAATCACAGGAAAACTTTGATTTGGAAAATCCAACTTCGAAAATCTTCATAGTTTCTTGAGAAATCTATTTCCATGAAGTGAAAATTTCTTGAGAAAATCTTGAGAAAATCATGAGAAAAACAGATGATGCAAATGATTTGAATGAATGAATGCACTTTGAAAAGATTTCTGAAAATTTTGTTGGAAAAATGTGGATTAAGCCAAAGTAAATCCTTCACATATTCTGACTGTGGCCATGAATATGTTCAGAGTTTACTTGAGTTAATTCACAATATTTTGAAAATTTAGAAATATGATGTGCATTTTTAAGATAGCCTAAGAGTGTAGGCTCAATGTGACTGGTAGAGAGATGATGGATCTGGGTCTCGTCCATATTCCGACTAGGGCCGTAAATATGGATTCCACCAAGTTCATCAACTCTCTAAGAGTTGGTGCACGTGCCATTCGTGTTCATCCACGGTGAAGTTTGAAAATTGAGATATATGCATCATAGAATCAGGATATTACTGAAATCAAACTATATGAGATGCAACCTAATCTAAACAGTAAAAGTAAATATTATTCCAAGTTTGATTATTACATATCTGACATAAATCAAAATAAATGAAATACATAGTGTAGAAAGAATCAACATCCTCAAAATTTTCCTGCAAAATGAGAGTTAGTACCAGATAACCAATAAAATGGGTATATATATATAATATACACAACGAAGATATATATATATATATATATATATATATGTCAAAATGCTAAAATTGGTACTAAATGACATGTAACAATGGAGGTGTATTTATATGAGAAAATAGATACATGGATGCTCATATATGGAAATAAGTGCACATGAAGCTTTCCTTACAAATTTTCTTAAGCAACATGAAGAAGTGTTCGCATGGACATATGAAGATATGCCGGGCTTAGATCCCAAATTGGTCGAACACCGACTCGTTTTGAAGCCAGATGTTAAGCCAGTTAAGCAAAAGCTGAGAAAAATGGATCCTAGAATAGAATAACAGGTCAAAGAAGAACCCGAAGATCTTCTCAAAGTGGGATTTATCCGAGCTATCGACTACCCAGATTGGTTAGCTAATATCGTCGTTGTCTCAAAGAAAAGTGGCAAAGTAAGGATCTGCATAGACTTCAGAGACCTCAATAAAGCGACTCCGAAGGATGATTATCCGCTTCCAAGCATCAACCTCCTAGTCGACAGCACGGCAAGACACGCCATGTTCTCTTTCATGGATGGATATTTTGGCTACAATCAGATTAAGTTGGTCGCCCACGACCAATCCAAAACTTCTTTCACTACGCCTTGGGGCACTTTCTGCTATACAGTTATGCCTTTTGGGCTCAAGAATGCTAGAGCAACGTATCAACGGGCAATGGCCGTTGTCTTCCACGATCAGATGCTTAAAATCATGGATGCGTATGTTGATGATATCCTCGTGAAATCTAAAGAGGAAGAAGATCACCTCGAAAAACTTGATCAAGTCTTTAAGAGACTCATTCTTTACAAGTTAAGGCTTAACCCGCAAAAGTGTGTCTTTGGAGTCGAATCAGGCAAACTGTTGGGTTTTCTGGTCAGCAAAAAGGGAATCGAAGTCGACCCAGCCAAAGCAAAGGCTATCATTGATATGCCACCCCCAAAGAATCTCAAAGAACTGCATAGCCTTCAGGGACGCATGCAATCAATCCAACGATTTATTTCCAATTTGGCAATGAGATACGAACCTTTCAATCACTTGCTCAAAAAAGGAGTGAAGTTCGAATGGGGACCAGAGTGTCAGCAATCATTCGATCGCATCAAGAAGTATCTTCTTAATCCTCCCATCCTGAAGCCGATAGAATTGGGAAAACCTCTTTTATTATACATCTTAGTCAATCAGGTCGCATGCGGCGGATTCTTGGCACAGTACAAAGAAGGCAGCTTGATAGAGCATGTCATTTATTATGTGAGTAAGACTTTCATAGACTATGAAAAGAAATACTCTCACATAGATAAGACTTGCCTAGCTCTGGTATGGATTTGTCAGAAGCTAAGACACTACTTGCTGGCATCTGAAGTCAAAATCTTGTCTAAACTCAATCCTCTCAAATACATTTTGGAGCAACCTTTCCTCAGCGGATGAGTCGCCAAATGGCAAGTCTTATTGATGCAGTATGACTTAGAATATGTCTCACAGCAATCAATCAAAGGACAAGCAATTGCAGATCAATTGACAGACTTTCCTCTGGCAGAAGAAGTGAAAGCCGAAGATGATTTCCCAAACGAGCAAATATACAACATCCAGCAATACCCGGTCTGGAATTTGTTTTTCGACAGTTCCAAGAATATGGCTGGAATAGGCATTGGGATCTTATTAATCACTCCTGAGAAAGAGATGATTCCATTTTCTCTCAAGTTAGATTTCCAATGTACCCACAATATGGCTGAATACGAAGCCCTAATTCAAGATCTAAAGATCCTACTAGACTTCAATGTCAAGAGAGTGCATGCTTACGGTGACTCATTACTCGTTGTCAATCAAGTCTGAGCCGAATGGCAAGTGAAAGATCAGAAGCTATTTTCTTATTAGAAAATCGTTTCAGCTCTTGTCAGCAATTTTGAAGAATTTCAGCTATTCCATATCAAGAGAGATTTTAATCAAGTGGCTGATAGCCCAGCCAGTTTAGGCTCCATTATGGCATTCAAAAATGGAGAATTTTGTCGTGCATTCGAAATTGGGAGACTTGCTCAACCTGCTTTTCTTCCAACAGAACAAGTAAACCAGGTTGAGCAAAAGAAGAAGCCTTGGTATTACAACATCAAAACTTTCATAGAAACCGATAAATTTCCTCCAGAACTCTCAAAGAAAGAGCAGCGAGCAATCCAGCGTATGTCTACTCGATATTTCATTTTGGCCAACATTCTGTATCGTTGTGGATTCAGTTCAGAGTATTCCAGATGCTTAGATGAAGATGAAGCTAAAGAAGTCGTGCGAGAAGCACATGAAGGCATTTGTGGTGGCCACGTCGGCTACCAAACCCTTGTTAAACAAATCATCAGAGCAGGTTATTATTGGAAGACTATGCAACAAAACTGTTATCATTATGTGAAGAAGTGTGTGCAATGCCAGATACATGCACCCTCTATTCATGCTCCGACAACTTATTTATAGTTTGTTGTCTCTCCATGGCCGTTCTCTATGTGGGCCTTCGATGCCGTAGGTCCCATCACTCCTTCTGCTTCAAATGGCCACAAATACTTTCTTGCCGCAACAGAATATTTCACCAAGTGGGTAGAAGCTATCACCCTCCGCACAGTAGAAGGCCGACACGTAGTCTCTTTCATTCACAAGAGCATTCTTTGCCGTTTCGGCATCCCACATGACATTGTGTCAGATAATGGCAGTCATTTCAAGAATGAAAGAATGAAGACTTTCTGCTCAAAGTTCAAGATCTATCATCATTTTTCTGCTCCCTACTATCCTCAAGGGAATGGTCAGGCAGAGGCCACCAACAAAATTTTAATTCGTATCTTGGAGCGAACTGTAAAAACAAGTCGTGACTGGCATGAGAAAATCCACGATGCGCTATGGGCCTATCGGACCACCATTCACACTCCAACGAATGCTACTCCATCAGAATTGGTCTATGGAACAGAAGTAGTATTGCTGCTACATGTTGAGAAGCCCACTTTGAAATTCGCATCGCTTCTAGAATTACCTCTTGATCAATACCAACAGCAGCGACTGGTGCAGCTAGACTTGCTCGACGAGAGAAGGCTAAAAGCAGCATAGCATGCTCAATCCTATCGCCAGAGAGTAGCCAGGCAATATGCGAAGTCTGTCATTGAAAGAAGATTCAAAGTCAATGATTTGGTACTTCGATCCACAGCTTATCTCAAGCATCATCCCGGCGGCAAATGGTCGCCAAATTGGGAAGGTCCATATGTCATCAAAGAAGCATTACCCCGCAACTCATATCGGCTCATCAACGCCGATGGGGTGGAATTATCAGATCCCATTAATGCTCGACACTTGAAAAAGTTTTATACTTGAAGCCTCTATTCTTCCTTTGTAATCTTCCTATTTTCTTTAAATAATGATCAAACTTTCTTTCCCAGTTACATGCACTTGTGCATTCATGTGCATCAATTTGCATTCATTTGCATCCAATTGCATTAACATCAATTTGGTCAGTATTGGGATTTCAACAAATAGTCCCATCACGGTCGCCAAACCTGTTGTCGTCGCAAAATTTTTTCCGTCTTCCCTTCCTTGCGAAAGAGAGAGGAAAATGCTTTCACGATTCAAACTTGACCGGATTTTGAAAAATGTTTTGAAATACTCGCCTCAGTTTTGAAAATTGTGGGAAAATCCATGGGATGGGGCTCGACCTGTCGGTATGAGGTTCGACCGTTCCTACCGCCTTTAACAGGGGTAATCGAACCAAGGACCAAAATTGTGCTTGACATAGTTAAATCATCGAAATTGTATTCTATCCTAAATGCACAGAGAATTCAGGCATGTGCTATGAAATCTTGTAAAATGCAAGTTGAAAAATATGATGTATGCTTAGAAAATATTTGGAGTTGAAAATTTTTCAGGAAAAGATGGAAATCAAACTCTCATGAAACTCAGACAAAGAAGATTTGAAATCTCGAGAAAGTTTATAAAGATTTAGAAAACCATGAAGAAATGAGATTCTCGGGAAAATCTCGAGAAAGTTTATAAAGATTTAGAAAATCATGAAGAAATGAGAATTTTGGGAAAATCTTGAGAAAGTTTATAAAAATTTGGAAAATCATGAAGAAATGAGAATCTCGGGAAAATGGAAGGAATTCTTGAGAAAAGATGAACATTTGAAAAGGAAAATGCTTATCGGGAAAACTCAGACTTTGAGAACTTTCTTAGGAAAATGATGGAAAATTTATAGGAAAACTCATTGGAGAAGGAAATTTAAAACTTAGGAAGTTGAAATCTTGAGAATCTTGTCTTTGAAATGTCTGAAAATCAACTTTGATTCTTGAGAAAGATGAGAAATTCCTTTTGAAAGCATCTTAAGAAAATAATATTTTCAGGGAAAATCACAGGAAAACTTTGATTTGGAAAATCCAACTTCGAAAATCTTTATAGTTTCTTGAGAAATCTATTTCCATGAAGTGAAAATTTCTTGAGAAAATCTTGAGAAAATCATGAGAAAAACAGATGATGCAGATGATTTGAATGGCTGAATGCACTTTGAAAAGATTTCTGAAAAATTTGTTGGAAAAATGTGGATTAAGCCAAAGTAAATCCTTCACATATTCTGACTGTGGCCATGAATATGTTCAGAGTTTACTTGAGTTAATTCACAATATTTTGAAAATTTAGAAATATGATGTGCATTTTTAAGATAGCCTAAGAGTGTAGGCTCAATGTGACTGGTAGAGAGATGATGGATCTGGGTCTTGTCCATATTCCGACTAGGGCCGTAAATATGGATTCCACCGAGTTCATCAACTCTCTAAGAGTTGGTGCACGTGCCATTCGTGTTCATCCACGGTGAATTTTGAAAATTGAGATATATGCATCATAGAATCAGGATATTACTTAAATCAAACTATATGAGATGCAGCCTAATCTAAGCAGTAAAAGTAAATATTATTCCAAGTTTGATTATTACATCTCTAACATAAATCAAAATAAATGAAATACATAGTGTAGAAAGAATCAACATCCTCCAAATTTTCCTGCAAAATGAGAGTTAGTACCAGATAACCAAGAAAATGGGTATATATATAAATATACAACGAAGATATATATATATATATATATATATATATATATATATATATATATATATATATATATATATATATATATATATATATATATATATATATATATATATATATGTCCAAATGCTAAAATTGGTACTAAATGACATGTAACAATAGAGGTGTATTTATATGAGAAAATAGATACGTGGATGCTCATATATGGAAATAAGTGCACATGAAGGGATATATATATAGGTATATATATATGTATATATATATATATATACATATATACATATACATATAGGTAGATATACGTAGATATACATATATATATATATAGATATATATATACATATAATGAGAAAATATACATATTAATGGAAATTCCATATAATGGGTAAAATCAGAAAATACAGGTATATATAGTTTCTGTAGGGGATTTCACAAAGCCGTAGTTTCCAAACTATGCCATATTTCTCAGTAAAATTGGGTATGAAGCTTCCCTATATATCAATAATAAAGCATGTAAAAGATGGTATAGAGATCATGAACGGATATGGATATATTCGTTCATGAAGATGGCTAATTATCAAGACTGGGTACCTGCAGAAAATTGGAAGGGTATGGATACAAAGGAGGCTACGCTAAGTGGTAGCTGTGAAGGGTGATAGGCTTTTGTAACAAAAAGTGAAAGAGTGCAGCATCCCTTCAATTGATAAGAGATTAACAAAAATACCAAGAGGCTACAGGTTATGACTCATATAGGCTGAAGAAGACAATGGTTAACCTGCAAAGACCTACAGAAATTTTTTTTTAACCATGATAGGTATGCCACAGGTAGATGATGGACAAGGAATATGCAAGGACAGCATATGTAGGGCTAGACATTGAAATGACTATAGCAAGTGAATGATAATATACAGATGGAAAAGCCATTGGTGGCTATACAGGTGTCTGCAGAATATACTCAAATAAATTACCAATTCTAAAATATATCCTTATAAGCTATTTTGAGAGGATTTAATAAACTAGAAACATTTGCCCTATTGAGAGCTCCAACACTTATGTACGTAACTGAAAGAGAACAAAAAAAAAACGGCATACAAGGATGCAGAACATGCTGGGATGATAAAAGAG
Source organism: Nuphar pumila (assembly GCF_984573655.1). NCBI lineage: Eukaryota > Viridiplantae > Streptophyta > Magnoliopsida > Nymphaeales > Nymphaeaceae > Nuphar > Nuphar pumila. The sequence goes on from NC_143257.1 coordinate 84,834,954, forward strand.
AAAAAAAAACAGAAAAAAAAATGACATACAAGATGCAAATGACATAGCAGAGGGGGTAGACTTATGAAAATAGGAAACAGGGTTAGACGTCAAAGCCATGTAAACTTTTACCAGCATTGTAAAAAAAAAAAATGAAAATTATCATAACTGGAGACATTCAAACAGCATAACTATTGTTAGACTAAAAAAAAAAAAACTCAAACAGAATGGTATGTTAATATGGTTACAGGATATGTAATACTAATATTACCATTGGCATTTTAATGTACACAATGCAATATCTCGGATAAACAAGGTGAGAAATGCACCCACCCGGTATGCAGAAAATCAATAACAAGCAGGAATAAAACATGAGGAGATAATGTTCAAACATTTTTAGAAACAAGATTATCCAACCATTAATAAGAATGCTATCACCTACAAACTAAAGCAATTGGATTCATACAAAACCTGCCTAAACAAGATGATCAACCTTTAAATCAAAAGCTGAGAAAGAAAAAAAAAATCGCAAATAAGAGCAAAAGGATGAATCGCACGATATATGTTGGCCTCAGCTGCAATAATCCATTGATATTGTTGCAGATCATGTAACATCGATACTACTATTGGTAGCTCAAGGATACAATATTGCGTTTTGGGGTAAATCATGGAAATAAGGAGTGAAACAAAGTGAAAACCAAAGAAGAAAAAAAAAAAACTGAATAGGGAAAGGGGAAAGAGCCCAGATCAAACAGGGCACGGCTCACCTTGAACCAGAAGAGTCGATTCTTCTTTTGGTTTTTTGCAGCTGGGAGGCCTTTTTGCTTTAAGTGAATATTATAGATTTCCTCAATTCTAGCTAAATAGCATTGTAGATCCTGCTTCCATCGACTTGTAGACAACAGGTACGTTCTCTATTTGCTGGACTGAAGAAGAGGCAGCAGCCACACATATTGCTGTTGTATCTTCTGCAGATAGGCTGAAGAAAAAGGTGAGAACGATGGCTGGGCTGAAGGAAAGGGGCAGTTTCTTGTTGGACCTCTGCAGCTGGGCTGAAAGAAGGTGAATGCGCGACAACCCCTTTGAATTTCAGTTGGTGTGCTGAAGATAATGAGAGGCAGCTTCTAGAGGTGCCCTGCGGCTGGGCTGAAAGAGATGAAGTGCTACTTCACGCTGCTGAGAAGGAGCTTCCTGCGAAAACCCAAAAGACCAGAAAAAATCAATTTTTTCTCCTCCTAATCGATCAATGGCTGGGTCTTTTTAAAGACCTTCAGCCCCTTTCTACAAAAAAAAATGTATTTTCTTTTAAGAGCACCGTTATGGTTTTTGAAATTCTTTTGAAACCGATATTTGAAAATCAAAAGGGGCGCATCTTATTTTTTTTAAGTTTTGTTTCATTTACCTAAGTTTTAGGTAAAATGAATTTTTTTTTTGGGAAGTTCGGCTCTGGTGGGCACGTTTAATGCTGCTTCCTTTTGAAAATAGCATCTCATGCAAGCAAATAAATAAAAAGAAAAAAAATGAATAAATAAATGAGAGGCTTTTATGGAAATGCCACCTCAACCTACTATTAAAAACCTTTTGGAAAATAAAGTTTTATTTTGTTTTGGCAAATCTTTTATTTTCAATTGGGTGCCACATGTGTGTGGGCCCACTAACTAAAAAAAATAAATAAACAAATAACATTAAGACATTAAAAAGAAGAATTTGCAAATTGGTGCGATCTTCAGGTGGGTCCCGCTTGAAAACAAGAAACTTTCCTGGGAATCTGAGTATGATGCTAGTTCAAAGGCGGGTCCCTCTCTATTTATTTGAAAATACAAGATAAAAACATTATTTGTTTTCAAGAATTTGGAAAAATTGGTTTTTCAGAGAAAAAAAAAATATGGATAAAGTAAATGTAAAAAATTTTGTAAAGAGATTTAAAATCTTTTTGCAAAAAGTTTTGAGATAAAATCTTTAAAATCAATATCCAAATATCCAGATTGTTTTCCTTGAAAAAAACTTTTGTAATTCAAAGTCCTGGGGGTAAAATGGGAAAGATTGGCACTTTTGAAATCCCAGGGTTTTAAAAATCAATTTTGAAAAGTTTAAAAATCAAATCTGGATTGACAATTTTGAAACTCAGAAGTTCTAGATCTTAAACTGACATGCTATGCAGTGAAATGATGCAAAGTGTTCATGCAATGTGATGCAAAGACATGTTTCAAGAAATGTTACTCTGAACCAGGAATTAGAAATTCTAACTTCTTGTCCAGAAAAGGATTTTGAAATTTTGCAATTTGAAGATGTCTCTGAACCTAAATATAGAAATTTTGAGGCTCAAGAATAAAATTTTGGACTTTCTGCCAGGTTCAATCTCAGAAAATGACCATTTTGACCTTCGTTGGTTCCAGAGAACTGAAATGTGATGATTGAGGGCGATGTCAGGGAGGTGAGTGAAAATTTGGGGTGTTTACACCTTGCCCGAGTGGGGCTGGTCCAGGGAAGGTCACGGGCTGGGGGCTCAGCCAACACAAGATAGCCCCGGGTCTGGACTGTGTAGTCCCACCACGCTCCAAGCTAAAACAAACAAAGAAAGGGATCTGGACTGGGTGTCCATACCCAACATGGCTCAGCCACTCAAAGTTGGTCCAGGTCTGGACTGATTGGTCCAGACCATGGAGGGAGTGCTCAGGCATGAGCACGGTTTGGACCGTGAGTCCAGATCCAGCTGACATTCAGCAAACACCAAAAGGAGGTGGGGTGCAGGCCCAGCTGCAGCCCAAACACAACATGGCTGCAGCAAGGTTTGAATCAACCCAAAAACAAAGGGCTTAGCGCCCCTCCTATTGAACTGGGTTCGACCAGGGCCTATGACAGGTCTGGACTGAGTTCGGTTCAGTCCATGTCAGGCCAAACATGGTGACCAAACCCCAAAGCCACCGACTGGGCTCGGCTCAAGGGGTTCACCATCAACCGGAAAGAGAAAAGGGGCGCCCAGGCTGACCCGTTGGTGGTCGGCCTGGGGTCATCCAAAAGCAAATGTGCGTCCAGAAATTTTCTAGACGTCCAAAAAGAGATCTTAGAGAGTGGAAAAAGGGAAAATGGGGTTCAGCCCGACCATCCCGAGCCAGCATTGCCCGAACCCAAGAGGGTCGACCCAGCTGGGCACGACAGCTGGTCATAGAGTCTGTCTAGGGATTCCCAGCCAACCAAAAATACCTTGGTAGAAATACTCTGGTTGACACGAAACAATTCAATAAACAAGCTGGAAAATGCATAGTTATAAAATGGCTTCCAACCATTGCGCAATCCTAAAACATATCCACGATGCATGCTAGAATACTCAATGTATCCAACAATAGGTAAGTAAATCTCGAAACAATATCATGCCAACAATGACTAAATGGCGAAATGAGGAAAAGCAAATACATGATGGCTTGCCCAACCAAAACCCAACTTACAATGCATGCAAGTGTACTCAATAAAATCCACATAGGTGAAGAAAAACTTGAAATGCTCTCAAGCTAACCACGACATGAAGGCGTGTTCGAACAAAGAACCATATTCTTATGCATGCAACCTATCTATTAAATTCTTAAATGAGAGAAATAAGAACAAAATGGCTCAACCAAAATCCACAATCACGGTCTTGTGAAGGAGCGTCTCACCTTCGCGACTTTGAACAATGGAGGAGATGAAGATGGAGGTGGTGTGTGCTATGGTTGGAGCTCCAACTAGGTACTCCTCACACACTCTACTCTCTCACACTCACGGTTGGAGAAGAAGGGAAGGAGGAGAGAGACTTTGATGATGCATGAAATGCACATCATGTTAACAAGTTTTTCGTGTATTTTGTAATGAGTTTAAGGTTTTAAACCCATGTTTAGATGCATTTTGATAGTAAGGGGTTATGGTTCGAATTTCAGAGAAATCGGAGTTAAAATGAGAGAGTTATGGCTATTTCAGCGTTCAGGCATGAATTTCGAGGTGGATCAGATCCATATCCGACCCAATTAGGCTATTTGGACCTTGGATCAACCTTTAGAAAGCCCAAGATCCAATCCACACGCATATTTATATCCATTTTAAAAAGTTTTGCAGAAAACCCCTCAGAAAGTGGCGCCTAGTGAAAAATTTTATTATAACCTTGTTTTTGAAATTCCAAAAAGTATAAATATACTTTTTAGAAGAACCCTAGGCGTCTTTGGCATTGAGATTGGCACCCCCTACAGTGAATCTAGCTCCAGCCCCTTCCAACCTCTCATTCCATCCCATTTGTGCATTGAAGATTGGTTTATGATTGGAAATCAAGCATATTTCTTTCTCCCATTTCATCTCTATTCACTTCTTTATCTTCCTTGCTTCGTTTTCTCACCATTTTCTGTATTTTTGCAGGTGTAACAGAGGTGGAGACCATTAATCTTGCTTGGAAGTGTGCAACACCCCAACAAGATGAACCGACCCTACCTCCATCCGGTTTTCTGAGCCCTACGATCGCGAATCGGCACCCGTTCCATCTTCGGTGGATCTCCAACGTGTTGCAGCTGTGGAAATACTGTTTGTGATGATATTCCAGCATTTTCAAACCGTTCGGGACATCAAATCAAGGCCATTGTTCGCTCTCTTCTTCCCCACGATCGTTGGATCGCCCTTGAGGTAGGTCTTTTCCTCTCTTTTCTTCTAGATAAAGCCTAAAACGTGTTTGCTTGTTTTCCGTGTTTTCTTTTTTGTGTGTTTGCTGTATTTTTCGTGTTTCAACCTTAGTATAGAGTTTGTGCATAGACCAGCACGCTAGATCTAGGTTTTGTTTCATTGTTTTTATGTTCGAGTATTGCTTTCCAACATTTTTCATCCAAAACGTGAAAATCGGCTAGATCCTCAACTAGCCGATTCTTCAAGTCTATCCAGCATGTTTTATGATGTTCTTTTTACAGCAAAAACAGTTTAAAAATCTCAGGTTGATTTATTCTGGTCGTTGGGTTCAACCCTACAAGGGCGTTTTCAATTGAACATCCAAAATCGGCTAGATCCATTTTAGCCGATCTTGGTTAATTTTAGTTGTGACCTTTGGTCGTTTTTGCAGAAGAACGTGGTTATCAGATCTCATTTAGGTTGATTCTAAATTGATTTCATTACAGATATAGGTTGGTTTGAGTCTAGGATTGTCGTGTGCTTTGTTTTTACAATAATCGTTGAATTAGAGTTCGTTTTCGTGAAGTGCGTGCAATCTTCAACTTCAAATTGTGTACCTGCACCTTGTGTTGATTTTACAGTTTTAAAAAAAGGTGTCCTGGTTGAGTTTAGCATTGTAGGATTGTCTAAATATTGTGTTAATCATTTGGCGTTTTGTGTTTTGTGTCTATTGAGAAAAGTATAAAAACCGAGTCATTGTTTTCTTGATTGTAGTGGGTCTAGCCAGTTGTAGGAAAGTTTCAATTAAATTCCAGTTGTTTCAGTAGTTTACCTTGTTGATTAATATTTAGTTAAAGTCGATTTTTATTTTGTGGTAAATTTAGTGGTAATTATCTTCAATCCGTGGTGTGTTGTGTTATGCATGTAGTTAGGGTGTTGTTCATGTTCTATATAATGTTTACTTCCAGCATCTTATTTAGTTAATGTGATTTTCATTAGTGTAGTTAGATTAATTAAGATCATTAGCATAATATTATTTTAGTTTTTGAAATTTTATGTTAATTAAGTGAAAGGTTGATTTTTTTAATTAGGTAGTCTTCTTCCCCAAGGTGGGGCGGCAGCCATTAGAGCTCAATTCGAGCTCTAGGTTGCTTTTGATAGATTGTTAGAATTTAGGTAAGTGATTTTAGTGTGTCTAGATACATTGTATTAGAGGAGTTAGTTTAGACGTTTTTAGTGAAAATTTAGTAAGTTTCCTTAGGTTAGGTAATTTCATTTAGTGGTTACATTCATTAGAGATAATATAGAAAATGTTTTTGTTGTGGTTTTAGGAAAGTTGAAATGGTTGAGTCATTGCTCCAAAAAGAAAAACGTTTTGAGAAAAATTGATTGAGAAAAAAAAAATCGTTGGCTCCCATTTAGGCAAGTTGAATTTGAGTTCAAGAGAGAATCAATATTTTTTTGGAAAGTTACATTGAAGTTCAAATCTTTTCTAAAAAGGTTTAAACGGTTTTATAGAAGGTATTTATTTGTGTTGAAAATAATTTTTGGTAAGCCAAAATCGTGGAGGCTATTTTGAATTAGACTATTCCAAATTGCCTACTTACCTAAATAGTTTGTGAAAGACATTAAAGAGGTGTAATTGTCCCTAGTTGGACGATTTCCACCTCTTACCTTTGTAAATTAATATTTAAGGTAAGTAAAGACAAACCTCAAGCTGGACGATTTTTGAACTTACCAACTTTCCAAAGTTGTTCTTTTTGAGCATTTACTCTTGCCTATTTCACTAACCGTCTATAGTAAGATAGAATAAATTAGTGTTCATTAATTTAGTTAGTTGTGTCAACCCTAGTTAGTAATTAGGTCCTTATTTAGATAAATTTTACTTAGAAATAATATCTTAGGTGTGTTAGGTATAGAGTTATTAGATTAATAGTTGTAATTAATTAATTAGATTTTTACTTATCTTTTTACAAATTGGTCATTGCTAACCCTAGCCGAGTCAACCGAGCTTAACCTAGTCCTAGTCAACCTAGCCAAGTGTGGCGTGAGCCTAGTCCTATCTTAAATCCACCACTTGTTAGTATTTAGTGATTTAGTACAATTAATTTTTAAGTTATATTAACTTCAGTATAAGTTAGTGTAGGTTTTCACTTAATCGATCTAGTAGAGTTTACATTGCTTGTTTAATGTGTGTTTCATAATTGTTTTTTTTTGTCAGTGGTTTAATTAGTTCAGTTGCATTTAGTTGTATTAATTGCAGTCATTCAATCATATAGTTAAGTGCAAGTTTAAGTACATTAGTTGCAATTGCATTATTAGTTCATTAAGTTTTTAGCCATGAAGTGCATATCATATTTCATTTACAGTTCATTTAGCATCATTGCATTTAACATCAGCATATAATCTGTCATTTAGTGTCATTTAGGTTGCCTTAGGTTAATTTGCAATTTTTTAGTGTTTAAATAGATTTATAAAGTGAATAGTGCATTCAAAGCAAAACTCGATTTTTGCTCTGTCGCACTGTCGTCATTTCATGTGCAAAACTTCCGAGTTTTCAAAATATTATTCTTCTATTCACTTTATTGGTGTGTTAACTGTCTGCATACCAAATTTCAGCTTGATTCGAGTTGGTTTGGTCTGATTTTTAAGTGTTTTGTGAAAACCGCTTTTTCGGATTTGAAAATTTCGGGACCAGCGATATCCTGATTTTTCTCAGTTTTGAAACACTTATATCTGAAGTTACATCATTCTGTAAAAACTGTCAGATTCTATAATCTGTTAGTTACAGAACATAATACATTTTGGGAAAATCGAATCTCGTTTTCTCTGTCAAACAGTGGTTTTTCGAAGAGCTGTCAGGAGTCTATTTTACTCTAGTTAGGGGCATATTTGTAATTTCATTCTTTTTAACATTTTCGTACTGTTTTCAGTATTTTTTGCATATTAGGTGCTGCATCTGCATCATACAGCATTGTTAGACTTAGGTTAGTTGATTTTTGAATTAGTTTAATATTTTATTTAATTGTTTTATCAAAATTAGGATTTGTTTTATTAAATTTTTGAAAATTAGATTTAGTTTCATCTATAGCTTACATTATTAGAATAAGTTACTAACTCTTCATTTTATTTTGTTTTTAGGTTGAAAAGCATAATCATTTTTCAGGGTTTCTTGTCCAAGTACGAAGAGTGGATAATAGACGAAAAGATAGAAATACCCTTGGCGTGCACAGAAGATTGAAGAGCTTTTCCATTTTATTTTAGTGTTAATCTGTAGTTGTTATTAACATTGTGATTGTAGACTGATACTTGTGATTAATAAATTAAATTTTTGAGAAATATTTGAGTAGTTCCTGTTCCCTGTGGATTTGACCCGTACTTACCACTTCGTGGAAAGTCGGTTATTTACTTTTGGTTGACGATTTTCCAAAGCTTTTATTGAAAATTATTGTTTTAAAAATACCACTTCCAAAATATCAACCAAATTTTGGCGCCATTGTCGGGGAACGGCGAATTACTTATTTTATTTCTTAGATTTTGATTTATTAATCTGTTTTAGTTAGCTAATTAGTTGTTTTCTTTTCTAGTTAGTAGGATTAGTAAGTGAATATAGGATTAACATAGTTAGTAATTATAGGATTCACGTACTGTTTTATAGGATTCACTTTATATTCATTCTGCAAGGAGCGAGTAGACAAATGGGTTTTAGAAAAACTTAGTTTGTGATTTCCTGTATTTCTTTTTTCAGTATTTTAGAGTAGTTTACTTTGTTATTTCATTTATTTAGTTACATAATTCTGACATAAATAGTTTAGCATATTTGTTTCTTAGTTGCTTTTATTTGTGTTATTTACATTCTAGTACCTGTTTTAGTTTTAGTATTAGGTCGTGTGCTTACATCTGGTCTTAGTACCAGTGTATGCAGAGGAGACGAGGTCTAGGAGCACCATTACATCCATTTGTTGACAACCCAGAGAGGATTTTACATTCTCCTCGAAGTTCGACAACAATGGTTGACATGGATCCTCCACCTCCACCCCCAGTTCATCCACGTCCTCTGCGGGAATACTTCATTCCCACATATTATGTCCAGGCATTCTGCATTCGGAGACCCGATGTAGGAGCGTCTCACTACGAGATTAAGACCAACATTATTTAGATGCTCTCATCTTTCTATGGCCTTAGTCACGAGGATCCCTACCGGCATTTAGATGAATTCCTCAAGATCTGTTCTACTGTAAAGATACAGAATTTCGACGATGACGCTTTGAAGTTGACTCTATTCCCCTTTTCATTGAAGGACAAGGCCAAGTATTGGCTAAAGTCCTTAGATTCTGTAGAGATAGGGTCCTGGGATCAGTTGCAGCAGGAGTTTCTTCGGAAATACTTTCTCATTGGTCGTACGAACCAATATCGTAGAGCCATCACTAGCTTCGCGGAGCTAGATGGTGAGCATTTTCATGAGACCTGGGAGAGAATAAAGGATCTCCTCAGGAAATGTCCACATCATCAGGTGCCGAGATGGCAGCTGGTGCAGAGCTTTTACGATGGATTGTCTGACAGGAATCGTCAGATGATCGACTCTTCATGCTGGGGGACATTCATTTTGAAGAGCGAGGATGAAGCATGGAGGTTGTTTGATACATTGGCCGAGAATTCACTCCACCATGCTTCGAGCTCTCATTCGGAGAGAGCCACACCCAGCATTAAGAAGAAAGCTGGTATTCTTGAGATTGGTCCATCTACTGCACTATAGTGCAAGGTAGACATGATTGCTCAGAAGCTGGACCAGCTTCTCTCAGGACCACCCACTACCCAGCGGGTGTGTACTCTATGTGCCAGTCCAGCACATGATATTACTGAGTGTCCTTCGACAGCTCAGTACCCTGAATTTGTTCAAGAACAAGTTCAGGCAACTCAGGGTTATGTCAGACCGCCGAACAACCCATTTTCATCTACATATAATCCGGGTTGGTGTAACCATCCTAATTTTTCATGGAAGAATCCACAGTCTTCCATGCAGATGCCTACATCCTCTCATCCAGCTCGGCCGCCATCTTTTTTTCAGACATTTCTGAGGCTGAGTTATTCTTAGTCTTCTCCCTCATTTCCTCCCCCGATTCAGCAGGAGTCTGCCCAACAGACATCTTTTGAGGAGAGACTTCTCCAGGCATTCCAAGAGGTGAAAACCTCTAATCAGAATGCCTTCGAGAAGTGTAGCCAGATATTGAGCTCACATACGTAGTCCATTGCGAAGTTAGAGTCGCAAATGGGACAGTTAGCTGAGGCTATCAGTAGGAGACCCGAGGGTATATTGCCGAGCCAGACTGTCATGAACCCGAAGGGCAAGGACCAGATGATTGGAAGACTGTTTCATGCTGAGTCATAGCAGCAGGCCAAATTTGTTATGGCCCTGAGGAGTGGACGTGAGTATCATGTCGAAAGTAGAGAGAGAGAGTAGAGAGAGGATCGAGGAGCCAGAGACCATTGTTTCACCTTCGTCGGCTCAGCCATCATTATCATCCCCATCCCCATCATCACCATCACCTTCATCATCTTCATCCTCAGTACAAAAGAAAGATAGGAGTGAGCCTTCTCATAAAGAGGAGGAACCACCCGCGTATATTCCCCCACCACCCTATCCCAAAGCATTAGAGTCTCCCGGATTTAGAGGGAAGCAGGGTGCGAAGATCCAGGACATGCTTCACATCTTCAAGCATGTGCAGATCTACTTACCTTTGCTAGATGCGATTCAGCAGGTGTCGGCTTATGCCAAATTCCTGAAAGAGCTCTGTACGCAAAAGAGGAAATCCAGAGAGAGAGTTCCTAACAGGGTCCATCTTACTGAGTAGGTGAGTTCAGTACTTCAGCATCAGACACCACCAAAGCTCAAGGACCTTGGAGCCCCCATCATTGCTTGTACCATAGGGAACATCCGGATAGAACGCGCTTTGCTCGATCTTGGAGCAAGCGTGAACATTCTACCCGGGTATTTCTTTGATTCTTTCGGGCTAGGAGAGATGAGATCGACTCTTATTACACTTCAACTGGCAGATCGTTCTGTCAAGGTACCAAGAGGTATCTTGGAGGACGTGCTAGTTAAAGTGGATGATTTTTATTTCCCCGTCGATTTCATTATTCTGGATATAGAAGGAGTGGATAGCCAGCACCAGACTCCGATCATTTTGGGCAGACCATTCTTGGCGACTGCCAATGCGTTTATCAACTATAGAACCGGAGCCATGGATCTCTCATTCAGCAACAGAAAGGTCAAGCTGAATATTTTCAATGCCGCTATGGGACCAACGGGAGACATGGACTGCTTCTATGTAGATATTTCACAGGAGTTAGTGGAGGAGCAGCCCGAGTTGTACATTACTGAGGATCAGTTAGATTTGTATCATATAGAGAAGAGTAGTTGTACAGTTAGTGTAGATGTGTCTAGAGTGTCGTTAGAGTTCCCACCTTGGAGAGTTATCATTGAGCCTCTCCCACCACTTGCAGAATCCCCCGCCAAATCTTCGATCGAGTCACCTCTGAAACTTGAGTTGAAACCCTTACCGGATTCACTCAAGTATGCATACCTCGGAGATGGTAAGACTCTGCCTGTGATCATCTCGTCCCTGCTCACTGAGGAGCAGGAGCAAAGATTGTTGATTATTCTACGAGAGCACAAGGCAGCGATTGGCTGGGGAGTTGCTGATCTGAAGGGGATTGATCCTTTGTTCTGTATGCATAGAATTCATTGCGATGAGGAAGTCAAGCCGATGAGAGATATACAGAGAAGGCTAAATTCCAATATGAAGGAAGTGGTGAAGAATGAGGTGCTGAAGTGGTTGGATGCCAGAATTATCTACCCTATTTCTGATAGTCAGTGGGTTAGTCCGATTCAGGTTGTTCCGAAGAAGTCAGGACTCACTGTTGTGGAGAACGAGAAGGGTGAGAGAATTCCGATGAAGACCACTACAGGATGGCGAGTCTGCATCGATTATAGGAAGCTGAACGTGGCAACTAGGAAAGATCATTTTTCGTTGCCGTTCATTGATTAGATCTTAGAGAGACTCGCGGGACAGAGCTACTATTGCTTTCTAGATGGGTATTCAGGATACAATTAGGTAGCGGTCCATCCTGACGATCAGGAGAAGACGACATTTACATGTCCTTATAGAACCTTCGCGTTCAGACGTATGCCGTTTGGGCTCTGCAATGCCCCAACAACTTTTCAGAGGTGCATGCTTGCTATCTTCTCAGACATGATAGATGATGTGATGGAGGTTTTCATGGACGACTTTTCAGTATATGGCTCTTCATTTGAAGATTGTCTCCAAAAACTTACTCGAGTACTGAGTAGGTGTGCAGAGACAAATCTTGTCCTAAGTTGGGAAAAAAGCCATTTTATGGTCCAGGAGGGGATTGTGCTTGGACACATTGTGTCCAAGCGAGGCATTGAGGTTGACAGAGCGAAGGTGAAATCCATTTCTCGGTTGACTCCACCCACCTCTGTGAGGCAGATTAGGTCATTTTTAGGGCATGCGGGTTTTTATAAGTGGTTCATAAAAGATTTCAGCAAAATCTCTCGACCGCTTTGCACTTTATTGAAGAAGGACCAGCCCTTTGTTTTTAGCGAGGATTGCATGAAGGCCTTTGAGATTCTCAAAGAGACCTTGATTACTGTGCCCATTTTGAGACCTTCGGATTGGACTCTTCCATTTGAGATTATATGCGATGCATCTGATTATGCTATGGGGGCTATTTTAGGACAATGCATTGATAAAAAGCCCTATGTGATTTACTACGCAAGTAGAACTCTGGCTTATGCTCAGATGCATTATACCACGACAGAGAAGGAGCTACTTGCTGTAGTGTTCGCATTGGACAAGTTTAGGTCTTATTTGCTCGGGTCGAAGGTGGTTGTCTATTCTGACCATGCTGCATTGAAATATCTGTTGAATAAGAAAGACACCAAACCGACACTGATTCATTGGGTTTTGCTACTACAGGACTTTGATCTCAAGTTTCGAGATAAGAAGGGAAGCGAGAATATAGTAGCAGACCATCTTTCTAGACTGATCGTGGAGACCACGCAGGATCAGAGGCCGATCAGTGATTCTTTCCCCGACGAGCAGATCATGTCAGTCAGGACATCGCAGTTACCTTGGTTTGCAGATATTGTGAACTATTTGGTTTCGAGACAGATACCTGAGCATTGGAACAAGAATGAGCGCGAGAGATTCCTATCTCAGGTGAGGCACTATTATTGGGATGAACCAGAATTGTTCAGATATTGTGCATACCAGATGATTAGGAGATGTGTTTCGGAGAAGGAATACAAGTCCATTCTTAGTTTTTCCCATTCATTAGCCTATGGAGGGCATTTTAGCAGTAGGAAGACGACTGCAAAGGTTTTGTAGTCCGAATTTTATTGGCCCACACTCCACAGGGATGCACATGAGTTGTGTACGTGTTGCATTAGATGTCAGTAGATTGGGAACATGTCCAAGAGGGACATGATGCCCTTGCTTCCGATTTTGATTGTTGAGATTTTTGATGTTTGGGGTATTGATTTCATGGGACCATTTCCGTCTTCATTTGAAAATTTGTACATTCTTGTGGCGGTTGATTATGTGTCCAAGTGGGTCGAGGCTGTGGCAAATGTGAACACCCCAATTTTTTCAAAGACTTGCAAAATGACCCTTTTGCCCCTGACTCCATCTTCTGAGAAAATAAAAGCGATTTCAAAACTAAATTTCAGTCATCCTTCAGATTTTCTGAATTAAAATCCATATTAATGTATTCAAAATCAATTCCGGATCCGAATCCAGTGTTTTAAATCCAAATTTCCTCAAAACCCAGATCCAAACCCATTTCTGAAGAAATTTTCTCAAAATGGCTTTAAAATTCTCAGAAAAATTCTCTTTTGTAAATATTTTTGCAAAAATACCAAAAAATAGTTTTAACCTTTGCTTTCTCGCAAATCTTAGGATTTTATTCTAAAAATACAAAAAAAATGGAAAGATAACGCAAAAACCAAAAGAAAAAAAATGGAAAAATTATGAGAAAAACAAAGGAGTGTAAAAATCGATTTTTGCTAAAAAGACCTCAGAAGCCCTTTTTTTGTAAAAAATTGAAAATCAAAAGGTCTTTTGCAAAAACCTTTTTAGGGTTTTACAAACCTTCGTAAGGAAGGAAGAAGGCGAAAAGGGGCCCTCCCTCACTCTAGGTCTCTCTCTCTCTCCTCCATGGCCCGAACTCCCCTCTCCACTCCTCCATCTCCAACGATCTTCTTCCCGAACCGCTCATCTCTAACAACCACAAACCCTAAACCCCTTTCTCGATCCTTCCACCTCTTCTATAAGAAGAGGCATCCAAGCGTCTTCTCAGGATCCGATTTTTTTTCAGCATCTTTTCACCCCGATCATCCGTCTCTTCGGTAACGATCCCTTACAATCCACCTTCATCTGAGCTCTCTCCTTCAAATAGAAGCTCTGTAAAACAAGGATCAACCATCGAGGAGCATCACCATCCATCAACCATTCACGATTCAGCTATTCATCTGTCTTCAACCCCTATCGCCCCTAGGATCGACGATTATCCACCCAGCTATCATATCCTTTGTTTTTCTCACTACCTCTAATTCTCTTCCTGGCGGAGGGAGGAAGCAATTCCTACAACATCAGCTCAAGACCAGTCGATCCAAAACATTGTCTACATCCTCATCTGGTGGGCGAAGGGACCTCCAGTTCCAGCAAGAGACACAGAAGAGCATCTTTCTTTTTGCTCATAACTGCAAGTAAGCCACAATCCTCTTTCCCGTTTTGTTTTCCATAGGAGATCTCCCCTCTTGTTACTGCATTATCACATGTTTTCTGATTGTATATAGTTCCTCTGCCCCTTATTGTTTCCATTTTCTGAAGAAATTTCCCTTCACAGTTTTTTTTTTACTGTCAGTATAAGGCATCAGAGGTGTGATCAACCTGCATATAGCAGGGTCGATCCATCTCTTGCTACAATAATCGAAATATTCGTTTCAACATTTTTTTTACATCAGATGTTTGTTTTATAGCTTTCATTCGTGATTGATCTTCTCATAAATTCCCTCCGGGTTTCATCAAATTGCTGGCCTTCGAATGAAACAGATGGGTATTGAGTACCCCTCTACCGATGAATCATACAGTGCATAGCTGGTGATCCAGAGGTTTCGTTAGAAATCATCACTTTCAGCCTCTTTATGAAAATGCAGAATTAGCATATTTCCATATTCCCTTTCATTTTGGGTTTATTAGTTTCATTGTGTTTTCCACTATCGGTTTAAATTGATATCATGGAACGAATTCAAAAGATAAGGATGTCAGTATCAACCAGGGCTGATTTGAGGCTGACGCTTCAATCTGAATCCTGCAGATTGGACTCGATTGTTGATCAGAATTCCGTGATTCTGTGTCACCTGTATATTCACTCATCAGTATTTGACTTTTTGTATGCATGATTTCGTTCCAGCATTGTGTATTCAATTTCGTTCATCATTTATCTTCATTCTCTCCATCTTTCTTGTTCTTTTCTATTTTTATTTTTTTTATATATCCTCGATCTTAATATCTCGTATGGAAACTTTATGCAGAAATATTGTGTTTCCTGTGAAAGAACTGTTAAATGATGCTTGATATTTGACGTGTAGACTTTTAACATAATCTTTCCTTCACCATGCATTTCTGTTTCGTTTTATGTCTTTTAAAAAAAAAAACTATAAGTTCTCCATTACTTGTTAGAAACTTCTGGAGATTGTTGTCCACTGTCCACATTGGAGATTTTTTTTTCTTTTCTTTATGAAGTTTAGCATTTTAGTTTTAATTCCAAATTAAATTTGCCAAAGCTGCTGTAGTGTGGTCCTTAGTTTGGTTCTTTTAGATTTATAAGCACTGTCTTGTGTCACTTTTAATAGATGGATCTTGGGTTGGTTCTTTCGTTTTGGCAAATTCATTGGTTTCAAGGTAAGCATGACGTGTGACAGCCATGAAACAAGGGAGTCCAGCTTAATCCAAGGTTCTAATCTGCTGGGCTCTTCTAATGTTAATACTACAGTATGCATATATCTTAAATTTAAGCCTTAATAAAGGGGAATGACTGAATGTCTGTGCAGTGTTAAGCTTGGCAGCACTATTGTTGTGAGAAAGGCTAAGCATCACTACTTTCTATTCCAACCATTTACCTACCCATCTGTTATACTTGCCATCGCCTCCCCCTCTGTACCAGCCAATAGGTCTTCACCATCAGAATTTTCACCTGTACCATGGCTCTCACAAGCCACTTTCACAGCCATGTCTAAATTCTGCCTTTGAAGGCTTTCTGCCAATCTAACTTCATTTTTCACATGAGAAAGCAAACCCTTTTCAAGTACTTCTTGAACCTCTGCTGCCTTGCTCTCAGTTTCTAAAAAAAAAAAATCTACAATTGGTTCTGCACTTTCGTACTTTGTTAAGAGGTGCCTCTAAACTTGGTTGGTCATCATCTTCGGATGATGAAACTGATTTGTCATCAAAGCAAACAGTAAATGAATCACTCGATGTCACTTTCTCCATCTTCCAAGACCACCTATTCACTACCCATTCAGTCATTCCTGCACCATACTCCTCAATATAGCCCTATCTATACCTTACCATTATTTGTCTGCTGTATAGGTCCTACATTAGCTCCAGCATCATCACAGCCCACTTCCTTGGCGCCACCTTCAATTGGTTCCAGCATTAACTCCTTCCACTTTTAGCCGCAACTCCCTTGGAGAACCGGCTCCCTCCTTGCGGCCAGCAGCAACATCTTCCTTCAGCCCTGTGGTGAATCTACACCATCTCCAACCACACTTTTGAGCCTTGAAGCATCATCCCCTTGCAGTCGGTTATCATCAACAATAACTTCCTCAAAGCAGCCACCACATCAACGTCCTTGTAGTCACCCTTGAGGTACCTCCTTTCAAGCACACACATATTACATGTATGGGCTAAGAGAATGGAAGATCCATCCATTCGATGGGTTGGATCTTTCACTTCATAAGCCAACAACAAAAAAAATATAGATTATACCCCATATTGATTTTTGTTTTTCATGTCATTTTTTGTTATAATGTGCATTTAGATTAGTTTATTAATCATTTCATTCATTTTATATAGCTTTGTTAATATTTAGTCTAAAATCTATAGATTTCATTTTAGCACAAAGTCTACATGTTATTTTATGTGAATTTCTTCATCAATAAATTTTGTAAATTTTATGGTTATTAGATTTGTTTGTCCTAAAATTCTCGCAAAAAGTTTGATTTATGTTGAAATAATTATCATCATGAAAAAAATAAAGGATTAGCATATGTTTTGAACCCTCTAGAAGTTTCGGATTTTGTTTTAGCAGACTTGAGAAGCCGAGATTTCCCCCATGGGAGATCCTAATCCTTCTCTAAAAAATATTGTGGATCCCTGTTAAAACCTATTGTTTTCCAATATTTTTCTGGATTTTTCTAAAAATATCCAACCTTTGCTAAAAACAGGATTTACCAGACCCCTGTGAAAATCTCAATTTCTGCTTGTCAGGGTCTAGACCGACCCTAATCCGCTGTGGCGCTTCAACCCGTAGGTCTAATGCCAAAACCATCAACAGTGAAGTTGTAACTAATGAAATCATCTGTCATTTTCCATAAGTTTAGGATTTTTAGAGTTTGGATTCTTAGTTTTCTAGATTTTACAAATTCACTAGTGAAATCTCTGTTAGTGAGGTTTTATCAGAATTAGAGGTCTGATAAACCTCAGTGTTCATCCAATCCGTAGGTCCACTACAGAAACAGTCAAAATAGGATTTGTTCCTCTGTGTGTCAGAGATCTTAGCCTAAAATTTCAGAGGCTTTTGCTTTTGTTTTTCATTTTTCCTTGAATTTGTAGTGAAACCTTGTCAGTCTGCCCTAAATTCCAGAGTCGCCGGATTCCGATCCGACTTTTTGGAGCTGTCAAGCTCCGACCATCAGTCAAATACAAAATCTGTAAAAGGAAAAACTCTTTTCATAACTTCCCTTTGTCACCCCAAAAAAAATTGGGAATTTTTATGGTAGGTTAGTACCCAAAATGCAGTTTTCATTAGGTTAGGTTTAGAATTTTAGGCAAAAATCTTGATTTTTAGGATTTTTAATTAATTTCTATATTATAAAAAATATCAAAAAAATAGATTTTCGAGTTTCATTCTGCTTTTAGGGTTAGTATAGGTGTCCATGCCAAATTTGAGCCAATTCCAAGCTCATTTGCCTTTTGAATTAGTTTATTTTAAAATCAAAGAAGAAATTCGTCAATTTTGTGATATTTTTGCATTTTTTGGGTTGTAATATGCATTTCATCATTTAATATCATGTTATATTTGATTTCCATGTTATTTTCATGCATTTGAATTTCAAAATTTCTAGTTTTACAAAAAAAATATTTCAGAAAACCCTGATTTCAAGGCCATAGTCTTGCTATCTGGGGCATTTTGGTCATTTTACCTCAATTTAGAAATTCCAAACTTTGATTATCATATTTTCAATCATATCATATTATGTTTGATTTATTTTCATTTGGATTTCAAAATCCCATTTCTACAAAATATCTTTCTAAAAAAAACTGATTTCAAGGCCATAGTCTTGCCATCAGGGGCATTTTGGTTATTTTGACCCCAATTTCGAATTTCTAAATATCATTTTCGTATTTCAAATCCAATTTCATCATTTATGTTTATATTAGGGAGGTATGAATTGGGTTTACATCTGAATAATATCCGATATTTTCCAATATTTTTGGATAAATCCAGATAAACCTATATTTTTGTATTAACATGTTTTCTAGTTTTACAGGAACATTCAAGAAGAAGATTCTTATTTGTTTTCCTTTATTCAATTCAATGTAATATCAAGTTATAATAATTTGGAATAAGAGTTACATTTTCTGCATAGAATAGGATTGCATTGCATATAGTTTAATTCTACAAATTTCAATATCTGATGTATGATTCATGTGCATTTATTCCAAATCCACTATGGTTGACATGAATGGCACATGCACAAGCTCTTAGGGAGTTGACAAACTCGGTAGAATTCAGATTTATGGTCATAGTTAGAATACGAATAAAATCTAGATTTATGATCTTCGTATTAGCCACATTCAGCCTACACTCTTAGGCTAACTTCAAAGATGCACTGTATTTCTCAAAACTCAAAAGGATTTTCTCAATTTTCAAAAACATGTCTTACAAATTCATATTCATTCATTCAATTTGTATCATTTTCTAAATCATTTTCCAATTCTATATCAGAGAAATCAAATTTTTCAAAATTTTCTAAGTCTTTCTCAGAAATTGATTTTCTCAAAAACTCTGAGTTTTTAAATGATATTTCAAGCATTTCCCAAGTTCAAATCATGATTTCCCAATCTTCTAACATTCTCAATTTTATTTTCAAATCCCAAAATCGATTTTCCCAAAGTCCTTGAAATATCTCTTAAACTAGTTTTCTCGGAATTCTCAAATCAATTCTAGAAATCGATTTTCTCAGAAAAGTAGTCCAAATCTCAAAATCGATTTTCTCAAAGTTCAAGTTTTCCTGAGAATCCATTCTTCATTCAAGATTCATTTTCCAATGCAATTCCTGATTTTCAATAAAATTTAATGATTTTTCCAAGTATTTCTCTAGCATTTTCCCAACACATTTTAATTTTCCAAGCAAATATCATATTTCTCAAACTTGCATTATTTTCAAAATTCCATAGCACATGTCTAATTGTTTGTGCATTTTAGGAAAAAGAGCATCATTTAGATAATTAAACTTAGTCAAAGCACACATTTGATCCTTGGTTCAATTACCTCTGGTAAAGGCGCTAGGAACGGTTGAACCTCGTACCGACAGGCGGATCCCATTCCACGGAATTTTCTCGCAAATTTCAAAAATGGAGGCGAGTAATTTTCAAAACTAATTTTCAAAACTTTGGTTGAGTTTGACTCGCAGAATCGTTTCTCTCTCTCGCAGAGGGAGGGAAAAATTTTGCAATGATAAAAGGTTTAGCGACCGTGATGGGACTTGTCTTCGTCTGATCAATTGTGTGTTTGACTTAGCTCAATTATCAAAATCATGTTCTATAAAATGTCAGCTTTTATTTTCTGATATTATGTGAACTTAGGAGCCTAGACTTGAACCCAGCTGACATGGATTGCATATAGATTAGGAATGGTTTTGTAGGACCATATTGAGGAGAAAATTTTCATGCTCACATAGACCTAGGTCTAATATAACCCTCCTTAATTTAGGATTTGTATGTAAACAATGTTTGCTTCTTCAAAATTTTCAAAAATCTCTATCTCTTTAGGTTTTAGAGCCTTCTATTTGCTTGCATGTGCTCATATTTCAAAAACCACCCCACCTATCTCTACCCGGTTGTCACGTTGCTGGGCTTTCTTCCAGAACCATAGTTCGGGACAAAGCCTCACAACTAGGCCACTTCTTTGGGCTAACGCCCCCCTACAACGTACCAAGGGCCATAGTTTAACGTATATCGACAGGCGCTCAAAGATGTTGGGAAAACACAAGCCTAGAACCGGAGATAAATTTTTATGCCACGTACGTCGAGTCTCGGCTTGAGTATATCGACATAGCATGATTGGACACAGCTGATCTAAGCTTAGAGTCAAGATTAGGGTCCTACAGCTCTTTCAAAATTGATGCATTTAGAGTCAGCTTCTTAGGGAATGTTGTTTGTGCATAATTGTTTGTGCAGGATGTGATTGAATGCATTCTCTTTTATTTCTCATTTCCCTTTTATTTTACATCATTTTTCAAATTTCATCTATTTTTTTAATAAATTTATCAAAACCTTGAACGATTTTCAAAAACCTCATATTTTTTCAAAAAGTCCAGGCGATTTCCTTTTTCCTACCTTTCTTCTGGATCTCGAATTTTCAGTCTTATTTTGATCTTGCTTGCAATTTTTCTAATATTCAAATCTTGTCTTCCAAATTTTATCCAAAATTTTCATCTCTTTTATCATCCTCAATATTTCTTTCATCATTTACCTTTCTTCTAAAAATTCTTCAATCTAAACCATCCCTTTATTCTGCAAAGAGCATTTATAATTCTTCATGGTATTGACAAGGTCAGGCAAGAAAACTACACCAGTCGAGGGCATAGTATATTCAATGGCCTAAGAAAAAGAGATGGACTCCCCCCGATCAGTCAGGAGTCAAGGTCAGCAAGACAAGGACGACATCAATCCTCTGATGTATGCCCTGTTTCAGAAAATGATAAAGAAAATGTTGAATGAGCAAGCAGGGGCTAGTTCAAAAAAGATTTCTAACAAGAAAAAGGCTAAGGGCTGCATAGTGAAGAAGCAGGTGAAGATGTCCAAAAGATGGAATCACCATGAAGGCACATCTGATGAAGCAGAGTCAGTGGATGACATCGATGAAGAATGTGAGGCTCAGCAAGATGACTCAGGGGCAGGGGTCAGACAATAAGTCCAAGGATCAGTCTGTTAATGACTCTGACCAGTCACAACTCAGAGATGTGGTTAAAATGGTGAAAGATCTACATGGCCGCGACAAGGGCAAGAAAGTCTTCACAAGCAAAGACTTCTATGACGGTCTGGATGGGGATGACAATCTCTTCAAGAAGTTTATTAAATTCAATGGTTCTGGCGTCCCCAAAGCACATCTCGCCATGTTCTTCGCTGAATGTGCCAAATTCAAGCGAGACAATCAAGCTCTTTTCCTTTGCTTCCCTCGCAGACAACTGCAAAATAGTACTCAGGGCATGTTAACCCGATTGAATTAAAAAAATTTGACAAGGTGGTGAATCTGTTCATCGAACGATTTTTTTTTAATACTGAGGCACTTCCGACTCTCAGTCATCTCTATGGCCTCAAGCAGAAAGAAGATGAGAAGGCCCAAGATTTTATTCACCGATGGAGGTCAGCTTGCAACAAGATGAAAGATCCGATATCAGAGGGGCATGCATTGTCACTGATCTTAAATAATTTTTTGCAACCCCTGAGAGGTCTTATTTCCACTCCACCGTCAAAAATTTTTATCAAACTGACAGAATGAGCCGAGTGGCTCGAGCTAAGCATAAAAAATGGAGTTTATAAAGGCTTCATCTTTACCAAGGGTAACAATAAGAATGAGCAGAAGAAGAAGGCTCACTTCACTCTTTCTGCCAATGATAGCAAAAGCAATAAGAAAAATCATGATAATTATTCAGAGGGATCCAAGGGCCAAAAAAGAAAGTTCTCCAACAATGATAAGCCTCTTTAATCTAGTCCTCAGCATAAAGAGAAAGATCAAGAAAATCCAAAGCGCAAGGATTGGAGTATGGATCGAAAGTTCACCCCTCTGAACCTGACACTCGAAAGTGTTCTGGAATACATGCTCGCAAAAGATATGATATGTTTACCTAAAACAGTTGATCCTACAACAATCATGGGCAGATTCAAAGAAAAGTTCTGCAAATTTCATCGGGCAGTAAGGCATAACACTAAGAATTGTTTTGTCCTGAAGAATATCATTCAAAATTGCATCGACAAGAATATCCTTATTGGAAGACACCAGTCGACCATCCTGAGCAAGTTTTCTAAGAAATTGACAATGCCAAGACTATATCACTTCCATCATTTTGTCATTTTGAAGAGACAATGCATTCTCAGTTCTCTTGTCAATTTGTTATTTCCTTCTTCAATTTATCAATTTTCTTTATGGCATGGCACCATCTTTTATATTCCTTCTTTGCAAAATGTTTAATGTTTTTTTACAAGAAGCTCTTTCAGAGTGCCTCCCCGATCAATCAAGAAGCTCATTGTCAGTTTTTACCTCGTTATCTTCAGAGAATTCTCGTCAAATAGCAATTACTTATCCTTTCGTCCAACATCTTATTCCTCAGTTACACTGGGATATTTTTTTTGAAATTTTGTTTTTCTTTCAAAATGTTCTGTATGCAGGCAGGATCAAACAAATCTCCCATTTTGCACGCATGTGCACCCATTTACATCATTTTGCATACATTTGCATTTGCATGCATTCATTTGCATTTGCATCAAGCTTCCCCGCTCAGGTTAAGGGATAAACCTGAATCATTTTCCATGACTTCCTCAAAATTCTCCTCAAATTAATTTCGTCCCCATTCAGGAAAAGGGGATAATCCTGAAAGCAAACCACATACAGTTGAACTATGATGGTTCATTCAAAACCCACAAGTTGAACCCTTCCTTCTTAAATTGTGATCTTTAGGTTAAATCCCTATGGAATTGATAGTTCGTAGGTCGAACCCTGATGTCTTCTTTATAATCGTTGTAATTTTAAAAAGATTTTTATATAAAAAACATGTGAAAACCAGACATCAAATAATAAAAACCGATTCTCACTAGTGGATGAGACCGGGTCGAACTCAGGGAACGGGAATATTTCGTATTCAAACACATAAATCTAAACTAATCTTTATTGCCAAATTATTGAAATGTAAAATGTTCAAGAAAGGTAAAAACAACTAACTATTACAACAAATGAATACCCTTCGCAGAGGGCGTAAAGTGCAATATTTACAAACCCAATTAAATTCCTAATTCTAAACTAAAAAGTAAAAAGAAGCTTTATTCTTCGTACTTCGTGTCACGTAATCGCTTCCGCTCTAGTCCTGTGCTATCCTGCACAAATCAAATGAACACGAGCAGTACCAGAGATAGAAATAGAAACCTATATTGAACTAGCTAAATGCTAAAAACACTGAAGGATATTAACAAAAGAATCCAATGCCAATTACAACTACATTAACTAACAGAATTAACTAACTTTCAATTCACTAACACTTCATTAACAAACTATGAACATACACTATTGAAAAACACAATATTAAAAAAATTGAAAGCAGTAAAATCAAGAATTGTAAAAATCAAGAAATGACTAATGAAGAATCAGAAATTCAGGTATTGAAAACAATAAGAAAAACATGTAAAACAAACAAACTGAAAAAATACACAGAATGGCAAAGGAAAAACTAATTTGTAAAGAATATTGAATGAGGCAAAACAGGAAGAATTTTTTATAAAAAAAAAACATGAAATCGGAAATTGCATAATGCCTAGAAATCCAACAGTGAATCATCACTCATTAAGATCTTGCTCTCAAACCTGATCCAGAACTCCTGAGATTAGTTGAACAATCAATAAAACTGATCCGAAAATCAGTATCCTGCTATTCAAACCAACCAGTATATATCAACCATAGACATCAATAAAACCCGAAATCAATAAAATTGAAATCAGTCGATCACTATTCACCATAGAAATCAGTATATAAAACTCAGACAATCAACCAAAATATCGATCAGTTCTCATACAGGCCATGTTTCAATTGCCAAAAGTCAGGTGATCCTATTCCACCGTGAAACAGATTTTCACGGTGAAGGAAAAAAAAAATTCCGGCTAAGCATAGGGGATTCCGACCAGTTATCCACAGCAAATCCAGATCTCTTATTTCAGATTCACAAACCACACGTCTAATGATCAAAATAAAAATCTTTATCCAAAGACAAGATTAAAAAAAATCGATTCAGATGATCGATCAGATATTTGAAAAAAAATGTATTGGATTCCGACGACAAATTTTTAAACACAGGAACTATGGAATTCAAAAAATGTAAACTAAAATTTAAAATCAATTTTCATCTAACTAAAGCATCAAACACAAAATTGATCATCAGATGGAAAAAAATCAGAAACAACACTAATCGAGTTTCTTTTCTTTTTTTTTCATTTTTTATTATACAGAACATAACCTAACTTCATTAATCGAACCAGAAAAGAAGATTTTTAGTTTTAAACAAAATGCAAATCGGTAGAAGAAGAAGAAGATCAGAATTAGAATAAGAAGAAGAAGATTGACTTACCGTAGCCGGAAGGATTAGAGAAGAATGGCCATCCACCTACACGCCGCCGCCGGACTGAAGCATCTCCACCGGACTGAGGAAGAAGATAAGGAGGAAGAAGGGAAAGGCAAGGGAAAGAAAGAAAAAAGAGAGGGAAGGGGAAATCCGGTGGAAAAAGGGGGGGGGAAAGAGAGTAAACAGAGGGGAAAGAGGAATTGGATTTGGCGCACAGGGTGAAGACCCCCATTTTTTCATTTTTCTGGGTTTTTAAAAACAAGCAAACCGGTTTGAACCGGTTTGCTGTTTGTTTGTTTTTTTAACAGAATCCAAACCGGCTGGAACCGGTTTGAAACAGACTTTTCTTGGTTTTTTAAAAAAAACCAAACCGGTTAAACCGGTTTGTTACAGATTTTTTTTTCATTTTTAAAAGTCAAGAAAACCGTATAAATCGGTTTATTATGAAAGTTTTCAAAAGTTAAAAAAAAAAAAAAACTATTTATTTATAAAGAAACTCAAATACTATTCTAACTATATATTTTTTTCTTTTCTAAAAAAACAAACACTTAAAAATGATTTTATTAACAATATAAAACTATTTTTCTTCATTTTTTATTTTTTTTTATTTTTATTTTTAATAAAAACTAAAACTAAACTACTATGACTATAACAAAAACTAAAATAGGCATAAAAATGTAAAATAAAACTATTTTTCATGAATTTTCTAATTTTAAATCATTTTAGCACATTTACTCAAAAACTAACATAAAATTGGGGTTTTGAAACATTATTTTATGAAATCAAGCATATTTTTGATATAAAATAACCCTGAATTATATGCATGATCAAATACCCCCATGCTTATGCTTTGCTAGTCCTCGAGCAAAC